>NW_026114863.1:0-39360 GCF_025201925.1 Gopherus flavomarginatus | reverse complement strand
TTGGGCCACTGGAGCTGGTGTTGGGTCTCCCAGGGGTTAGGTCCCTGGAGGTATTGTTCGGGGCGCTCAGGCGTTGGGACCTTGGAGCTGGTGTTGGGGCCCCCAGGGGTTAGGCCCCTGGAGCTATGGTTCGGGCGCTCAGGGGTTGGGCCCCTGGAGCTGGTGTTGGGGCCCCTGACCTAAAGTCACCCCTGCTCTCCCATCCCCCACACAGACAGTCCCCACTCCATCACAGTAATGCCCAGAGAATTTCACTCATGGAGCAACAGTAACACTGTGTGGCCATGCAGGGTAATGCCGAGAGCATTTGCTGCATGGAGCAAGAGTGACACCGTGTGACCACATAGGGTAATGCACAGAGCATTTCCCCACATGGAACAACAGTGACACCATGTAGCCACACAGGGTAATACACAGAGCATTTCCCCTCAAGGATCAACAGTGACAACTTGTGGTCACGTAGGGTAATGCACAGAGCATTTCCTGCATGGAGCTATGGTTCGGGAGCTCTGGGGTTGGGTCCCTGGAGCTGGTGTTGCGGCTCCCAGGGGTTGGGCCCTTGGAGCTGGGGTGGGGGCCCCCAGGGCTTGGGCCCCTGGAGCTATGGTTAGGGCGCTCTGGGGTTGGGCCCCTGGAGCTGGTGTTGGAGCCCCGAGGGGTTGGGCTTCTCGAGGTGGTGTTGGGGCCCGCAGGGGTTGGGCCCCTGGAGCTGTGGTTGGGTCCCCCGGGGGTTAGGCCCCTGGAGCTATGGTTCGGGCGCTCAGGGCTTGGGACCCTGCAACTGGTGTTGGGGCCCCCAGGGGTTTGACCCCTGGAGCTGGGGTTGGAGCCCCCTGGGGTTAGACCCCTGGAGCTATGGTTCGGGCGCTGAGGGGTTGGGCCCCTGGAGCTGGTGTTGGGGCCCCAGGGGTTAGTCTCCTGCGGCTATGGTTCGGGCGCTCAGGGTTTGGGACCCTGGAGCTGGTGTTGGGGCCCCCAGGGGTTGGGCCCTGGAACTGGGGTTGGAGCCCCCGGAGGTAAGACCCCTGGAGCTATGGTTCGGGCGCTCAGGGGTTGCCCCCTGGAGATGGTGTTGGAGCCCCCAGGAGTTGGGCTCCTGGGGTTGAGGTCGGGGCCCCCAGGGGTTAGGCCCCTGGAGCTATGGTTCGGGCGCTCAGGGTTTGGGCCATTGGAGCTGGGGTGGGGGCCCCCAGGGGTTAGGCCCCTGCAGCTATGTTTCGGGCGCTCAGGGGTTGGACCCCTGGAGCTGCTGTTGGGGCCCACAGGGGTTAGGCCCCTGGAGGTATTGTTCGGGCGCTCAGGGGTTGGGCCCTTGGAGCTGGTGTTGAGGCCCCCAGGGATTAGGCCCCTGGAGCTATTTTTCGGGCGTTCAGGGGTTGGGCTCCTGGAGCTGGTGTTGGGGTCCGCAGGGTTTGGGCCGCTGGAGCTGTGGTTGGGGCCCCCGGGGGTTAGGCCCCTGGAGCTATGGTTCGGGCGCTCAGGGGTTGGGACCGTGGAGCTGGTGTTGGGGACCCCAGGGGTTTGGCCCCTGGAGCTGTGATTGGGGCCCCCGGGGGTTAGGCCCCTGGAGCTATGGTTCGGGCGCTCAGGGGTTGGGCCCCTGGAGCTGGTGTTGGGGCTGTCAGGGGTTGGGCCCCTGGAGCTATGGTTCAGGCTCTCAGGGGTTGGGCCCCTGGAGCTGGTGTTGGGGCCGTCAGGGGTTGGGCCCCTAGAGCTGGGGTTGGTTCCCTCAGGGGTTAAGCCCCTGGAGATATGGTTCGGGCGCTCATTGGTTGGGCCCTTAGAGCTGATGTTGGGGCCCCCAGGGTTTGGGCCCCTGGAGCTATGGTTAGGGCGCTCTGGGGTTGGGCCCTGGAGCTGGTGTTGGGGCCCCCTGGAGTTGGGCTCCTGGAGCTGGTGTTGAGGCCCCAGGGGTTAGGCCCCTGGAGCTATGGTTCGGGCGCTCAGGGGTTGGGCCCCTGGAGCTGGTGTTGGGGCCCCCAGGGGTTGGGCCGCTGGAGATGGGGTTTGGGCCCCCAGTGGTTAGGCCCCTGGAGCTATGGTTCGGGCACTCAGGGGTAGGGCCCGAGGAGCTGGTGTTGGGGCCCCCAGGGGTTAGGCCCCTGGAGGTATTGTTCGGGTGCTCAGGGGTTGGGTCCTTGGAGATGGTGTTGGGCCCCCAGGGATTAGGCCCCTGGAGCTATGGTTGCGGAGCTCAGGAGTTAGGCCGTTGGAGCAGGGGTGCGGGCCCCCAGGGGTTAGGCCCCTGCAGCTATGGTTCGGGCGCTCAGGGCTTGGGCCCCTGGAGCTGGTGTTGGGGCCCCTAGGGGTTGGGCCCCTGGAGCTGGTGTTGGGGCCCCAGGGGTTAGGCCCCTGGAGCTATGGTTCGGGCGCTCAGGGGTTGGGCCCCTGGAGCTGGTGTTGGGGCCCCTAGGGGTTGGGCCCCTGGAGCTGGTGTTGGGGCCCCAGGGGTTAGGCCCCTGGAGCTATGGTTCGGGCGCTCAGGGGTTGGGCCCCTGGAGCTATGGTTCGGGCGCTCAGGGGTTGGGCCCCTGGAGCTGGGGTCGAGGGCTCCAGGGGTTTGGCCCCTGGACCTGGGGTTGTGGCCCCCAGGGGTTAGGCCACTGGAGCTATCGTTAGGGCGCTCAGGGGTTGGGCCCCTGGAGCTGGTGTTGGGGCCCCCAGGGGTTGGGCCCCTGGAGCTGGTGTTGGGGCCCCAGGGATTAGGCCCCTGGAGCTATGGTTCCGGAGCTCAGGAGTTAGGCCGTTGGAGCTGGGGTGCGGGCCCCCAGGGGTTAGGCCTCTTCAGCTATGGTTCGGGCGCTGAGGGGTTGGACCCCTGGAGCTGGTATTGGTGACCCCCAGGGGTTAGGTCCCTGGAGGTATTGTTCGAGCGCTCAGGGGTTGGGCCCCTGGAGCTGGTGTTGGATCCCCCAGGGTTTAGGCCCCTGGAGCTATGGTTCGGGCGCTCAGGGGTTGTATCCCTGGAGCTGGTGTTGGGGCCCCTGACCTAAAGTCACCCCCTGCTCTCCCATCCCCCACACAGACAGTCCCCACTCCATCACAGTAATACCCAGAGCATTTCACGCATGGAGCAACAGTAACACTGTGTGGCTATGCAGGGTAATGCCCATTGCATTTGCTGCATAGAGCAAGAGTGACACCGTGTGATCACATAGGGTAATGCACAGAGCATTTCCCCGCATGGAGCAACAGTGACACCATGTAGCCACACAGGGTAATACACAGAGCATTTCCCCGCATGGAGCAACAGTGACACCTTGTGGTCACGCAGGGTAATGCACAGAGGATTTCCTGCATGGAGCTATGATTCGGGAACTCTGGGGTTGGGCCCCTGGAGCTGGTGTTGGGGCTGCCAGGGGTTGGGCCCTTGGAGCTGGTGTTGGGGCCCCAGGGGCTAGGCCCCTGGCGCTATGGTTCGGGCTCTCAGGGGCTGGGTCCTTGGAGCTGGGGTGGGGGGGCCCAGTGGTTAGGCCCCTGTAGCTATGGTTCGGGCACTCAGGGGTAGGGCCCATGGAGATGGTGTTGGAGCCCCCAGGGGTTAGGCCCCTGGAGGTATTGTTCGGGCGCTCAGGCGTTGGGCCCTTGAAGCTGGTGTTGGGACCCCCAGAGGTTAGGCCCCTAGAGCTATGTTTCGGGCGCTCAGGGGTTGGGCCACTGGAGCTGGTGTTGGGGCCCCTGACCTAAAGTCACCCCCTGCGCTCCCATCCCCCACACAGACAGTCCCCACTCCATCACAGTAATACCCAGAGCATTTCACGCATGGAGCAACAGTAACACTGTGTGGCCATGCAGGGTAATGTCCAGTGCATTTGCTGCATAGAGCAAGAGTGACACCGTGTGACCACATAGGGTAATGCACAGAGCATTTCCCCGCATGGAGCAACAGTGACACCATGTAGCCACACAGGGTAATACACAGAGCATTTCCCCGCATAGAGCAACAGTGACACCTTGTGGTCACGCAGGGTAATGCACAGAGGATTTCCTGCATGGAGCTATGGTTCGGGAGCTCTGGGGTTGGGCCCCTGGAGCTGGTGTTGGGGCTCCCAGGGGTTGGGCCCCTGGAGCTGGTGTTGGGGCCCCAGGGGCTAGGCCCCTGGCGCTATGGTTCGGTCACTCAGGGCTTGGGCCCTTCGAGCTGGGGTGGGGGCCCCCAGTGGTTAGGCCCCTGGAGCTATAGTTCGGGCACTCAGGGGTAGGGCCCATGGAGATGGTGTTGGAGCCCCCAGGGGTTAGGCCCCTGGAGGTATTGTTCGGGCGCTCAGGGGTTGGGTCCTTGGAGCTGGTGTTGGGCCCCCAGGGATTAGGCCCATGGAGCTATGGTTCGGGCGCTCAGGGGATGGGACCCTGGAGCTGGTGTTGGGGTCCCCAGGGGTTGGGCCCCTGGAGCTGGTGTTGGGGCCCCAGGGATTAGGCCCCTGGAGCTATTGTTAGGGCACTCTGGGTTTGGGCCCATCGAGCTGGTGTTGGGGCCCCGAGAGGTTTCGCTCCTCGAGCTGGTGTTGGGGCCCGCATGGGTTGGGCCCCTGGAGCTGTGGTTGGGGCCCCCGGGGGTTAGGCCTCTGGAGCTATGGTTCGGGCTCTCAGGGGTTGGTACCCTGCAGCTGGTGTTGGGGCCCCCAGGGGTTGGGCCCCTGGAGCTGTGGTTTGAGCCCCCGGGGATTAGGCCTCTGGAGCTATGGTTCGTGCGCTCAGGGTTTGGGACTCTGGAGCTCGTGTTGGGGACCCCAGGGGTTGGGCCCTGGAGGTGGGGTTTGAGCCCACGGGTGTTAGACCCCTGGCGCTATGGTTAGGGAGCTCAGGGGTTGGGCCCTTGGAGCTTGGGTGGGGGCCCCCAGTGGTTAGGCCCTTGGAGCAATGGTTCGGGCACTCAGGGGTAGGGCCCGAGAAGCTGGTGTTCGGGCCCCCAGTAGTTAGGCCCCTGGAGGTATTGTTCGGGCGCTCAGGGTTTGGGTCCTTGGAGCTGGTGTTCGGCCCCCAGGGATTAGGCCCCTGGAGCTATGGTTCGGGCGCTCAGGGGTTGGGCCACTGGAGCTGGTGTTGGGGCCCCCAGGGGTTGGGCCCCTGGAGCTGGTGTTGGGGCCCCAGTGATTAGGCCCCTTGAGCTATGGTTCGGGCGTTGAGGGGTTGGGCCCCTGGAGCTGGTTTTGGGGCCCCCAGGGGTTGGGCCCCTGGGGCTATGGTTAGTTCGCTGAGGGGTTGGGCCCCTGGAGCTGGTGTTGTGGCCCCCAGGGGTTGGGCTCCTGGAGCTGGTGTTTGGGTCCCAGGGGTTAGGCCCCTGGAGCTATGGTACGGGCGCTCAGGGGTTGGGCCCCTGGAGCTGGTGTTGGGGCCCCCAGGTGTTGGGCCGCTGGAGCTGGGGTTTGGTCACCAAGGGTTTAGGCCCCTGGAGCTGTGGTACGGGCGCTCAGGGGTTGGGCCCCTGGAGCTGGGATCTAGGGCCCCAGGAGTTGGGCCCCTTTAGCTGGGGTGGGGGCCCCCAGAGGTTAGGCCCCTGGAGCTATGGTTCGGGCGCTCAGGGGTTGGGCCCCTGGAGCTCGTTTTGGAACCCCCGGGCGTTAGACCCCTGGGGCTATGGTTCGGGCGCTCAGTGGTTGGGCCCCTGGAGCTGGTGTTGGGGCCCCCAAGGGTTAGGGCCCTGGAGGTATTGTTCGAGCGTTCAGGGGTTGGAACCCTGGAGCTGGTGTTGGAGCCCCAAGGGGTTAGGCCCCTGGAGCTCTGGTTGGGGCAACGGGGGTTAGGCCCCTGGAGCTATGGTTCGGGCACTCAGGGGTTGGGATCCTGGAGCTGGTGTTGGGGCCCCCAGGGGTTGGGCCCCTGGAGCTTTGGTTTGGGCCCCCAGGGGTTAGGCCCCTGGAACTGTGGTTCGGGCGCTCAGAGGTTGGGCCCCTGGAGCTGGTGTTTGGGCTCCCAGGTGTTAGGCGCCTGGAGATATGGTTCGGGCTCTCAGGGGTTGGGCCCCTGGAGCTGCTGTTGGGGACCCGAGGGGTTAGGGCCCTGGAGCTGGTGTTGGGGTCCGAGTATTTAGGCCCCTAGAGCTATGGTTCGGGCGCTCAGGGGTTGGGCCCCTGGAGCTATGGTTCGGGCGCGCAGGGGTTGGGCCCCTGGAGCTGGTGTTGGGTCTCCCAGGGGTTAGGCCCCTGCAGGTATTGTTCGGGCGCTCAGGCGTTGGGCCCTTGGAGCTGGTGTTGGGGCCCCCAGGGGTTAGGCCCCTGGAGCTATGTTTCAGGCGCTCAGGGTTTGGGCCCCTGGAGCTGGTGTTGGGGCCCCTGACCTAAAGTCACCCTCTGCTCTCCCATCCCCCACACATACAGTCCCCACTCCATCACAGTAATACCCAGAGCATTTCACGAATGGAGCAACAGTAACACTGTGTGGCCATGCAGGGTAATGCCCAGAGCATTTGCTGCATGCAGCAAGAGTGACACCGTGTGACCACATAGGGTAATGCACAGAGCATTTCCCCGCATGGAGCAACAGTGACACCATGTATCCACACAAGGTAATACACAGAGTATTTCCCCGCATTGAGCAACAGTGGCACCTTGTGGTCACGCAGGGTAATGCACAGAGGATTTCCTGCATGGAGCTATGGTTCGGGAGCTCTGGGGTTGGGCCCCTGGAGCTGGTGTTGGGGCTCCCAGGGGTTTGGCTCCTGGAGCTGGTGTTGGGGCCCCGGGGGTTAGACCCCTGGCGCTATGGTTCGGGCGCTCAGGGGTTGGGCCCTTGGAGCTGGGGTGGGGGCCCCCAGTGGTTAGGGCCCTGGAGCTATGGTTCGGGCGCTCAGGGTTTGGGACCCTGGAGCTGGTGTAGGGGTCCCCAGGGGTTGGGCCCCTGGAGCTATGGTTCGGGCGCTGAGGGGTTGGGCCCCTGGAGATGGTTTTGGACCCCCCAGGGGTTGGGCCCCTGGAGCTATGGTTAGGGCGCTCTGGGGTTGGGCCCCTGGAGCTGGTGTTGGTTCCCCGAGGGGTTGGGCTCCTGGAGCTGGTGTTGGGGCCCGCAGTGGTTGGGCCCCTGGAGCTGTGTTTGGGGCCCCCTGGGGTTAGGCCCCTGGAGCTATGGTTCGGGCGCTGAGGGGTTGGGCCCCTGGAGCTGGTGTTGGGGCCCGAAGGGGTTGGGCCCTTGGAGCTGTGGTTGGGACCCCCGGGGGTTAGGCCCCTGGAGCTATGGTTCGGGCGCTCAGGGGTTGGGCCCCTGGAGCTGGTGTTGGGACCCCGAGGGGTTAGGCCCCTCGAGGTATGGTTCGGGTGCTCAGGGGTCAGGCTCCTGGAGTTGGTGTTGGGGCTGTCAGGGGTTGGGCCCCTGGAGCTGGGGTTGGGGCCCCCAGGGGTTAAGCCCCTGGAGCTATGGTTCGGCCGCTCAGGGGTTGGGTCCCTGGAGCTGGTGTTGGGGCCCACAGGGATTGGGCCCCTGGAGCTATGGTTAGGGCGCTCTGGGGTTGGGCCCCTGGAGCTTTGTTTGGGGCCCCCAGGGGTTGGGCTCCTGGAGCTGGTGTTGGGGCCGTCAGGGGTTGGGCCCCTGAAGCTGGGGTTGGGGCCCCCAGGGGTTAAGCCCCTGGAGCTATGGTTCGGCCGCTCAGGGGTTGGGTCCCTGGAGCTGGTGTTGGGGCCCACAGGGATTGGGCCCCTGGAGCTATGGTTAGGGCGCTCTGGGTTTGGGCCCCTGGAGCTTTGTTTGGGGCCCCCAGGGGTTGGGCTCCTGGAGCTGGTGTTGGGGCCCCAGGGGTTAGGCCCATGGAGCTATGGTTCGGGCGCTCAGGGGTTGGGCCCCTGGAGCTGGTGTTGGGGCCCCCAGGGGTTGTGCCGCTGGAGCTGGGGTTTGGACCCCCAGGGGTTAGGCACCTGGAGCTGTGGTCTAGGGCCCCAGGGGTTGGGCCCCTGGAGCTGGAGTGGGGGTCCCCAGTGGTTAGGCCTCTGGAGCTATGGTTCGGGCACTCAGGGGTAGGGCCCATGGAGATGGTGTTGGAGCCCCAGGGGTTAGGCCCCTGGAGGTATTGTTCGGGCCCTCAGTTGTTGGGTCCTTGGAGCTGGTGTTGAGCCCCCAGGGATTAGGCCCCAGGAGCTATGGTTCGGGGGCTCAGGGTTTGGGACCCTGGAGCTGGTGTTGGGGTCCCCAGGGGTTGGGACCCTGGAGCTGGTGTTGGGGCCCCAGGGATTAGGCCCCTGGAGCTATGGTTCGGGCGCTGAGGGGTTGGGCCCCTGGAGCTGGTGTTGGGGCCCCCAGGGGTTGGGCCCCTGGAGCTATGGTTAGGGCACTCTGGGGTTGGGACCCTGGAGCTCGTGTTGGGGACCCCAGGGGTTGGGCCCTGTAGCTGGGGTTTGAGCCCACGAGTGTTAGACCCCTGGAGCTATGGTTCGGGCGCTGAGGGGTTGGGCCCCTGGAGCTGGTGTTGGGGCCCCCAGGGGTTGGGCTCCTGGGGCTGGGGTTGGGGCCCCCAGGGGTTAGGCCCCTGGAGCTTTGGTTCCGTCGCTCAGGGTTTGGGCAGTTGGAGCTGGGGTGGGGGCCCCCAGGGGTTAGGCCCCTGCAGCTATGGTTCGGGCGCTCAGGGGTTGGACCCCTGGAGCTGGTGTTGGGGCCCCCAGGGGTTGGGCTCCTGGGGCTGGGGTTGGGGCCCCCAGGGGTTAGGCCCTTGGAGCTATGGTTCCGGCGCTCAGGGGTTGGGCCGTTGGAGCTCGGGTGGAGGCCCCCAGGGGTTAGGCCCCTGCAGCTATGGTTCGGGCACTCAGGATTTGGGCCCCTGGAGCTGGTGTTGGGGCCCCGAGTGGTTAGGCCCCTCGAGCTATGCTTCGGGCGCTCAGGGGTTGGGCCCCTGGTCTAGTGTTGGGGCCCCCAAGGCCTTGGCCCCTGGAACTGGTGTTGGGGCCCATGGGCTTTGGCCCCTAGAGCTATGGTTCGGGCTCTCAGGGAGTGGGCCCCTGGAACTGGTGTAGGGCTGACAGGGGTTGGGCCCCTTGAGCTATGGTTCGGGCTCTCAGGGGTTGGGCCCCTGGAGCTGGTGTTGGGGCCGTCAGAGGTTGGGCCCCTGGAGCTATGGTGAGGGCGCTCTGGGGTTGGGCTCCTGGAGCTGGTGTTGGGGCCCCCAGGGGTTGGGCTCCTGGAGCTGGTGTTGGGGCCCCAGGGGTTAGGCCCCTGGAGCTATGGTTCGGGCGCTCAGGGGTTGGGCCACTGGAGCTGGTGTTGGGGCCCCCAGGGGTTGGACCGCTGGAGCTGGGGTTTGGGCCCCCAGGGGTTAGGCCCCTGGCGCTATGGTTCGGGCACTCAGGGGTTGGGCCCTTGGAGCTTGGGTGGGGGCCCCCAGTGGTTAGGCCCCTGGAGCTATGGTTCGGGCACTCAGGGGTAGGGCCCGAGGAGGTGGTGTTGGGGCCCCCAGGAGTTAGGCCCCTGGAGGTATAGTTCGGGCGCTCAGGGGCTGGGTCTTTGGAGCTGGTGTTCGGCCCCCAGGGATTAGGCCCCTGGAGCTATGGTTCCGGTGCTCAGGGGTTGGGCCACTGGAGCTGGTGTTGGGGCCTCCAGCGGTTGGGCCCCTGGAGCTGGTGTTGGGGCCCCAGGGATTAGGCCCCTTGAGCTATGGTTCGGGCGCTGAGGGGTTGGGCCCCTGGAGCTGGTGTTGTGGCCTCCAGGGGTTCGGCTCATGGAGCTGGTGTTGGGGCCCCCAGGGGTTGGGCCGCTGGAGCTGGGGTTTGGGTACTCAGGGGTCAGGCCCCTGGAGCTGTGGTACGGGCGCTCAGGGGTTGGGCCCCTGTAGATGGGGTCTAGGGCCCCAGGAGTTGGGCCCCTGGAGCTGGGGTGGGGGCCCCCAGGGGTTAGGCCCCTGGAGCTATGGTTCGGGCGCTCAGGGGTTGGGCCCCTGGAGCTCGTTTTGGAACCCCCGGGGGTTAGACCCCTGGGGCTATGGTTCGGGCGCTGAGGGGTTGGGCCCCTGGAGCTGGTGTTGGAGCCCCCAGGGGTTAGGCCCCTGGAGGTATTGTTCGAGCGCTCAGGGGTTGGAACCCTGGAGCTGGTGTTGGAGCCCCCAGGGCTTAGGCCCCTGGAGCTCTGGTTGGGGCACCGGGGGTTAGGCCCCTAGAGCTATGGTTCGGGCGCTCAGGGGTTGGGCCCCTGGAGCTTTGGTTGGGGCCCCCAGGGGTTAGGCCCCTGGAACTATGGTTCGGGCGCTCAGGGGTTCGGCCCCTGGAGCTGGTGTTGGGACCCCCAGGGGTTGGGCCCCTGGAGCTGGTGCTGAGGCCCCCAGGGGTTGGGCCCCTGGATCTGGGGTTTGGGCCCCCAGGGTTTAGGCGCCTGGAGATATGGTTTGGGCTCTCAGGGTTTGGGCCCCTGGAGCTGGTGTTGGGGGCCCTGACCTAAAGTCACCCCCTGCTCTCCCATCCCCCACACATACAGTCTCTACTCCATCACAGTAATACCCATAGCATTTCACGCATGGAGCAACAGTAACACTGTGTGGCTATGCAGGGTAATGCCCAGAGCTTTTGCTGCATGGAGCAAGAGTGACACCGTGTGACCACATAGGGTAATGCACAGAGCATTTCCCCGCATGGAGCAACAGTGACACCATGTAGCCACACAAGGTAATACACAGAGCATTTCCCCGCACTGAGCAACAGTGGCACCTTGTGGTCACGCAGGGTAATGCACAGAGGATTTCCTGCATGGAGCTATGGTTCGGGAGCTCTGGGGTTGGGCCCCTGGAGCTGGTGTTGGGGCTCCCAGGGGTTTGGCCCCTGGAGCTGGTGTTGGAGCCCCAGGGGTTAGGCCCCTGGCACTTTGGTTCGGGCTCTCAGGTGTTCGGCCCTTGGAGCTGGGGTGGGGGCCCCCAGTGGTTAGGCCCCTGGAGCTATGGTTCGGGCGCTGAGGGTTTGGGACCCTGGAGCTGGTGTTGGGGTCCCCAGGGGTTGGGCCCCTGGAGCTGGTGTTGGGGACCCAGGGATTAGGCCCCTGGAGCTATGGTTAGGGCGCTCTGGGGTTGGGCCCCTGGAGCTGGTGTTGGGGCCCCGAGGTGTTGGGCTCCTCGAGCTGGTGTTGGGGCCCTCAGGGGTTGGGCCCCTGGAGCTGTGTTTGGGGCCCCCTGGGGTTACGCCCGTGGAGCTATGGTTCGGGTGCTCAGGGGTTGGGACCCTGCAGCTGGTGTTGGGTCCCCCAGGGGTTGGGCCCCTGGAGATGGGGTTGGAGCCCCCGGGGGTTAGACCCCTGGAGCTATGGTTCGGGCGCTGAGGGGTTGGGCTCCTGGAGCTGGTGTTTGCGCCCGAAGGGGTTGGGCCCCTGGAGCTGTGGTTGGGAGCCCCGGAGGTTAAGCCCCTGGAGGTATGCTTCGGGCGCTCAGGGGTTTAGCCCCTGGTCTGGTGTTGGGGCCCCCAGGGGTTGGGCTCTTGGGACTGGGGTTTGGGCTCCCAGGGGTTAGGCCCCTGGAGCTATGGTTCCGGCGCTCAGGGCTTGGGCTGTTGGAGCTGGGGTGGGGGCCCCCAGGGTTTAGGCCCCTACAGCTATGGTTCGGGAGCTCAGGGGTTGGACCCCTGGAGCTGGTGTTGGGGCCCACAGGGGTTAGGCCCCTGGAGGTATTGTTCGGACGCTCAGGGGTTGGGCCCGTGGAGCTGGTGTTGGGGCCCAGGGGGTTAGGCCCCTAGAGCTATGGTTCGGGTGCTCAGGGTTTGGGCTCCTGGAGTTGGTGTTGTGGCTGTGAGGGGTTGGGCCTCTGGAGCTATGGTTCGGGCTCTCAGGGGTTGGGCCCCTGGAGCTGGTGTTTGGGCCGTCAGGGGTTGGGCCCCTGAAGCTGGGGTTGGGGCCCCCAGGGGTTAAGCCCCTGGAGCTATAGTTCGGGCGCTGAGGGGTTGGGCCCCTGGAGCTGGTGTTGGGGCCCCCATGGGTTGGGCCCCTGGAGCTATGGTTAGGGCGCTGAGGGGTTGGGCCCCTGGAGCTCGTGTTGTGGCCTCCATGGGTTGGGCTCCTGGAGCTGGTGTTGGGGCCCCAGGGGTTAGGCCCCTGGAGCTATGGTTCGGGTACTCAGGGGTTGGGCCCCTGGAGGTGGTGTTGGGGCCCCCAGGGATTGGGCCGCTGGAGCTGGGGTTTGGGCACCCAGGGGTTAGGACCCTGGAGCTGTGGTACAGGCGCCCAGGGGTTGGGCCCCTGGAGCTGGGGTCTAGGGCCCCAGGAGTTGGTACCCTGGAGCTGGGGTGGGGACCCCCAGTGGTTAGGCCCCTGGAGCTATGGTTCGGGCGCTCAGGGGTTGGGCCCCTGGAGCTCGTTTTGGAACCCCCGGGGGTTAGACCCCTGGAACTATGGTTCGGGCGCTGAGGGGTTGGGCCCCTGGAGCTGTTGTTGGGGCCCCCAGGGGTTAGGCCCCTGGAGGTATTGTTCGAGCGCTCAGGGGTTGGAACCCTGGAGCTGGTGTTGGAGCCCCCAGGGGTTAGGCCCCTGGAGCTCTGGTTGGGGCACCGGGGGTTAGGCCCCTGGAGCTATTGTTCGGGCGCTCAGGGGTTGGGCCTCTGGAGCTGCTGTTGGGGCCCCCAGGGGTTGGGTCCCTGGACCTGGTGTTGAGGCCCCCAGGGGTTGGGCCCCTGGATCTGGGGTTCGGGCCCCCAGGTGTTAGGCGCCTGGAGATATGGTTCGGGCTCTCAGGGGTTGGGCCCCTGGAGCTGCTGTTGGGGCCCCGAGGGGTTAGGGCCCTGGAGCTGGTGTTGGGGTCAGAGTATTTAGGCCCCTGGAGCTATGGTTCGGGCGCTCAGGGGTTGGGCCCCTGGAGCTATGGTTCGGGCGCGCAGGGGTTGGGCCCCTGGAGGTGCTGTTGGGTCTCCCAGGGTTTAGGCCCCTGCAGGTATTGTTCGGGCGCTCAGGCGTTGGGCCCTTGGAGCTGGTGTTGGGGCCCCCAGGGGTTAGGCCCCTGGAGCTATGTTTCGGGCGCTCAGGGTTTGGGCCCCTGGAGCTGGTGTTGGGGCCCCTGACCTAAAGTCACCCCCTGCTCTCCCATCCCCCACACATACAGTCCCTACTCCATGACAGTAATATCCATAGCATTTCACGCATGGAGCAACAGTAACACTGTGTGGCCATGCAGGGTAATGCCCAGAGCATTTGCTGCATGGAGCAAGAGTGACACCGTGTGACCACATAGGGTAATGCACAGAGCATTTGCCCGCATGGAGCAACAGTGACACCATGTAGCCACACAAGGTAATACACAGAGCATTTCCCCGCATTGAGCAACAGTGTCACCTTGTGGTCACGCAGGGTAATGCACAGAGGATTTCCTGCATGGAGCGATGGTTCGGGAGCTCTGGGGTTGGGCCCCTGGAGCTGGTGTTGGGGCCCCAGGGGTTAGGCCCCTGGCGCTATGGTTCGGGCGCTCAGGGGTTGGGCACTTGGAGCTGGGGTGGGGGCCCCCAGTGGTTAGGCCCCTGGAGCTATGGTTCGGGCGCTCAGGGTTTGGGACCCTGGAGCTGGTGTTGGGGTCCCCAGGGGTTGGGCCCCTGGAGCTGGTGTTGGGGACCCAGGGATTAGGCCCCTGGAGCTATGGTTCGGGTGCTGAGGGGTTGGGCCCCTGGAGCTTGTTTTGGACCCCCCAGGGGTTGGGCCCCTGGAGCTATGGTTAGGGCGCTCTGGGATTGGGCCCCTGGAGCTGGTGTTGGGGCCCCGAGGGGTTGGGCTCCTCGAGCTGGTGTTGGGGCCCTCAGGGGTTGGGCCCCTGGAGCTGTGTTTGGGGCCCCGTGGGGTTAGGCCCCTGGAGCTATGGTTCGGGTGCTCAGGGGTTGGGACCCTGCAGCTGGTGTTGGATCCCCCAGGGGTTGAGCCCCTGGAGCTGGGGTTGGAGCCCCCGGGGGTTAGACCCCTGGAGCTATGGTTCGGGCGCTGAGGGGTTGGGCCCCTGGAGCTGGTGTTGGGGCTCGAAGGGGTTGGGCCCTGGAGCTGTGGTTGGTACCCCCGGGGGTTAGGCCCCTGGAGCTATGCTTCGGGCGCTCAGGGGTTTGGCCCCTGGTCTGGTGTTGGGGCCCCCAGGGGTTGGGCTCTTGGGACTGGGGTTTGGGCTCCCAGGGGTTAGGCCCCTGGAGCTATGTTTCCGGCGCTCAGGGCTTGGGCTGTTGGAGCTGGGGTGGGGGCCCCCAGGGGTTAGGCCCCTGCAGCTATGGTTCGGGATCTCAGGGGTTGGACCTCTGGAGCTGGTGTTGCGGCCCACAGGGGTTAGGCCCCTGGAGGTATTGTTCGGACGCTCAGGGGTTGTGCCCCTGGAGCTAGTGTTGGAGCCCAAGGGGTTAGGCCCCTAGAGCTATGGTTCGGGTGCTCAGGGGTTGGGCTCCTGGAGTTGGTGTTGGGCTGTCAGGGCTTGGGCCCTTGGAGATATGGTTCGGGCTCTCAGGGGTTGGGCCCCTGGAGCTGGTGTTTGGGGCCGTCAGGGGTTGGGCCCCTGAAGCTGGGGTTGGGGCCCCCAGGGGTTAAGCCCCTGGAGCTATGGTTCGGACGCTCAGGGGTTGGGTCCCTGGAGCTGGTTTTGGGGCCCCCAGGGGTTGGGCTCCTGGATCTGGTGTTGGGGCCCCAGGGGTTAGGCCCATGGAGCTACGGTTCAGGAGCTCATGGGTTGGGCCCCTGGAGCTGGTGTTGGGGCCCCCAGGGGTTGTGCCGCTGGAGCTGGGGTTTGGGCCCCCAGGGGTTAGGCACCTGGAGCTGTGGTCTAGGGCCCCAGGGGTTGGGCCCCTGGAGCTGGAGTGGGGACCCCCAGGGGTTAGGCACCTATAGCTATGGTTCGGGCGCTCAGGGGTTGGGCCCCTGGAGCTGGAGTTCGGGCCCCCAGGGGTTAGGCCCCTGGAGGTATCGTTCGGGCGCTCAAGGTTTGGGCCCTTGGAGCTAGTTTCAGGGCCCCCAGGGATTAGGCCCGTGGAGCTATGGTTCGGGCGCTCAGGGGTTGGGCCCCTGGAGCTGGTGTTAGGGCCCCCAGGGGTTGGACCCCTGGAGCTGGTGTTGGGGCCCCAGGGGTTAGGCCCCTGGAGCTATGGTTCGGACGCTCAGGGGTTGCAACCCTGGAGCTGGTGTTAGGGCCAACAGGGGTTGGGCCCCTGGAGCTGTGGTTGGGGCCCCCGGGGGTTAGGCCTCTGGAGCTACGGTTCGGGCGCTCAGAGGTTGGGCCCCTGGAGCTGGTGTTGGGGCCCCCATGGGTTGGGCCCCTGGAGCTGGGGTTGGGGCCCCCAGGGGTTAGGCCCCTGAAGCTATGGTTCGGGCGCTCAGGGGTTAGGCCCCTGGAGCTGGTGTTGGGGCCCCCAGGGTTTTGGCCCCTGGAGCTGGTGTTCGGGCCCCAAAGGGTTCTGCCCCTGGAGCTGGGGTTCGGGTCACCAGGGGTTAGGCCCCTGGAGATATGGTTCGGGCTCTAAGGGGTTGGGCCCCTGGAGCTGGTGTTGGGGCCCCGAGGGGTTAGGGCCCTGGAGCTGGTGTTGGGGCCCGAGGGTTTAGGCCCCTGGAGCTATGGTTCGGGCGCTCAGCGGTTGGGCCCCTGGAGCTATGGTTCGGGCGCTCAGGGGTTGGGCCCTTTGAGCTGGGGAGGGGGCCCCCAGAGGTTAGGCCCCTGGAGCTATGGTTCGGGTGCTCAGGGGTTGGGCTCCTGGAGCTGGTTTTGGGGTCCGCAGGGGTTGGGCCACTGGAGCTCTGGTTGGGGCCCCCAGGGTTAGGCCGCTGCAGAGATGGTTCAGGCGCTCTGGGGTTGGGACCCTGAAGCTGGGGTTGGGGCCCCCAGGGGTTAGGCCCCTGGAGCATGGTTCGGTCGCTCAGGGGTTGGACCCCTGGAGCTGGTGTTGGGGCCCCCAGGTGTTGGGCCGCTGGCGCTTTTGTTGGGGCCCCACGGATTAGGCCCCTGGAGCTATGGTTCGTTCGCTCAGGTTTTGGGCCCTTGGAGCTGGGGTGGGGGCCCCCAGGGGTTAGGCCCCTGTAGCAATGATTCGAGCGCTCAGGGGTTATGCCCCTGGAGCTGGTGTTGGGGCCCCCAGGGGTTAGGCCCCTGGAGGTACTGTTCGAGCGCTCAGGGGTTGGGCCCCTGGAGCTGGTGTTGGGGCCACCATTGGTTAGGCCCCTTGAGCTATGGTTCGGGCGCTCAGGGGTTGGGCCCCTGGAGCTGGTGTTGGGGCCCCCAGGGGTTGGGCTCCTGGAGCTGGTGTTGGGGCCCGCAGGGGTTCGGCCCTTGGAGCTGTGGTTGGGGCCCCCAGGGGTTAGGCCCCTGGAGCTATGGTACGGGGTCTCAGGGGTTTGTCCCCTGGAGCTGGTGTTGGGGCCCCCAGGGGTTGGGCCCCTGGAGCTGGGGTTTGGGGCCCCCAGGGGTTAGGCCCCTGGAGCTATGGTTTGGGCGCTCACGGGTTGGGTCCCTGGATACTGGTGTTGGGGCCCCCATCTGTTGGGCCCCTGGAGCTGGGATTGGGGCCCCCAGGGGTTGAGCCCCTGGAGCTGGTGTTGGGGCCCCAGGGGTTAGGCCCCTGGAACTGTGGTTCGGCGCTCAGGGGTTGGGCCCCTGGAGTTACGGTTCGGGCGCTCAGGGGTTGGGCCCCTGGAGCTGGGGTCGAGGGCCCCAGGGGTTGGGCCCCTGAATCTGGGGTTGGGACCCCCGGGTGTTAGGCCCCTGGAGCTATGGTTCGGGTGCTCAGGGGTTTGGCCCCTGGAGCTGGTGTTGGTGCCCCCAAGGGTTGGGCCCCTGGAGTTGGGGTTGGGGCCCCTAGGGGTTAGGCCCTTAGATCTATGGTTCGGGCGCTCAGGGGTTGGCCCCTGGAGCTGGTGTTGGGGCCCCCAGGGGTTGGGCCCCTGGAGCTGGTGTTGGGGCCCCAGGGATTAGGCCCTTGGAGATATTGTTCGGTCGCTCAGGGGTTTGGCCCCTGGAGCTATGGTTCGGGCGCTCAGGGGTTGGGCCCCTGGAGCTGGTGTTGGGGCCCCCAGGGATTGGACCCCTGGAGCTGGTGTTGGGGCCCCCAGGGGTTAGGCCCCTGGAGGTATGGTTCGAGTGCTCAGGTTTTAGGCCCTTGGATCAGGGGTGGGGGACCCCAGGGGTTAGGCACCTGTAGCTATGGTTCGAGCGCTCAGGGGTTGGGCCCCTGGAGCTGGGGTTGGGGCCCCCGGGGGTTAAGACCCTTGAGCTATGGTTCGGGAGCTCAGGGGTTGGGCCCCTGGAGCTGGTGTTGGGGCCCCCAGGGGCTGGGCCCCTGGAGCTGGGGATGGGGCCCCCAGAGGTTAGGCCCTTGGAGCTATGGTTCGGGCGCTCAGGGGTTGGTCCCCTGGAGCTATGGTTCGGGCGCTCAGGGGTTGGGCCCCTGGAGGTGGTGTTGGGGCCCTGATGGGTTGGGCCGCTGGAGCTGGTGTTGGGGCCCCAGGGGTTAGACCCCTGGAGCTATGGTTCTGGCGCTCAGGTTTTGGGCCCTTGGAGGTGGGGTGGGGACCCCCAGAGGTTGAGCCCCTGTTGGTATGGTTCGAACGCTCAGGGGTTGGGCCCCTTGAGCTGGTGTTGGGAACCCCAGGGTTTAGGCCCCTGGAGCTATGGTTTGGGCGCTCAGAGGTTGGACCCCTGGAGGTGGTTTTGGGGACCCCAGGGGTTGGGCCCCTGGAGCTGGGGTTGGGGCCCCCGGGGGTTAGGCCCCTAGAGCTATGGTTCGGACGCTCAGGGGTTGGGTCCCTGGAGCTGGTGTTGGGGCCCCCAGGGGTTGGGCCCCTGGAGCTGGGGTTGGGGCCTCCAGGGGTTGGTCCCCTGTGGCTGGTGTTGGGGCCCTAGGGTTTAGGCCCCTGGAGCTATGGTTGGGGCGCTCAGGGGTTGGGCCCCTGGAGCTATGGTTCCGGCGCTCAGGGGTTGGGCCCCTGGAGGTGGTGTTGGGGCCCTGATGGGTTCGGCCGCTGGAGCTGGTGTTGGGGCCCCAGGGGTTAGACCCCTGGAGCTATGGTTCTGGCGCTCAGGTTTTGGGCCCTTGGAGGTGGGGTGGGGACCCCCAGAGGTTGAGCCCCTGTTGGTATGGTTCGAACGCTCAGGGGTTGGGCCCCTTGAGCTGGTGTTGGGAACCCCAGGGTTTAGGCCCCTGGAGCTATGGTTTGGGCGCTCAGAGGTTGGACCCCTGGAGGTAGTTTTGGGGACCCCAGGGGTTGGGCCCCTGGAGCTGGGGTTGGGGCCCCCGGGGGTTAGGCCCCTGGAGCTATGTTTTGGCCCTCTGCGGTTGGGCCCCTGGAGCTGGTGTTGTTGCCCCCAGGGGTTGGGCTCCTGGAGCTGGTGTTGGGGCCCGCAGGGGTTCGGCACTTGAAGCTGGTGTTGGGGCCCCCAGGGGTTGGGCCCCTGGAGCCGGTGTTGGGGCCCCAGGGGTTAGGTCTCTGGAACTATTGTTCGGGCGCTCAGGGTTTGGGCCCCTGGAGCTATGGTTCGGGCGCTCAGGGGTTGGGCCCCTGGAGCTGGTGTTGGGGCCCCCAGGGGTTGGGCCCCTGGAGCTGGTGTTGGGGCCCTGAGGGGTTGGGACGCTGGAGCTGGTGTTGGGACCCCCAGGGGTTAGGCCCCTGGAGCTATGGTTCGGGCGCTCAGGTTTTGTAACCTTGGAGCTGTTGTTTGGACCCCCAGGGGTTAGGCCCCTGGAGCTATGGTTCGGGCGCTCAGGGGTTGGGCCCCTGGAGCTGTTGTTGGGGACCCCAGGGGTTAGGCCCCTGGAGGTATGGTTCGGACGCTCAGAGGTTGGACCCCTGGAGCTGGTTTTGGGGCCCCCAGGGGTTGGGCCCCTGGAGCTGGGGTTGGGGCCCCCGGGGGGTTAGGCCCCTGGAGCTGGGGTTGGGGCCTCCAGGGGTTGGGCCCCTGGAGCTGGTGTTGGGGCCCCAGGGGTTAGGCCCGTGGAGCTATGGTTCGGGCGCTCTGGGGTTGGGCCCCTGGAGCTGGGGTTGGGGCCCCCGGGGGTTAAGACCCTTGAGCTATGGTTCGGGAGCTCAGGGGTTGGGCCCCTGGAGGTGGTGTTGGGGCCCTGATGGGTTGGGCCGCTGGAGCTGGTGTTGGGGCCCCAGGGGTTAGACCCCTGGAGCTATGGTTCTGGCGCTCAGGTTTTGGGCCCTTGGAGGTGGGGTGGGGACCCCCAGGGGTTAAGCCCCTGTTGGTATGGTTCGAACGCTCAGGGGTTGTTCCCCTTGAGCTGGTGTTGGGAACCCCAGGGTTTAGGCCCCTGGAGCTATGGTTTGGGCGCTCAGAGGTTGGACCCCTGGAGGTGGTTTTGGGGACCCCAGGGGTTGGGCCCCTGGAGCTGGGGTTGGGGCCCCCGGGGGTTAGGCCCCTGTAGCTATCGTTCGGGCGCTCAGGGGATGGGCCCCTGGGGCTATGGTTCGGGAGCTCAGGGGTTGGGCCCCTGGAGCTGGTGTTGGGTCCTCCAGGGGTTAGGCCGCTGGAGGTAGTATTCGGTCGCTCTGGTGTTGGGCCCTTGGAGCTGGTGTTGGGGCCCCCAGGAGTTAGGCCCCTGGAGCTATGTTTTGGGCGCTCAGGGGTTGGGCCCCTGGAGCTGGTGTTGGGCCCCTGACCTAAAGTCACCCCCTGCTCTCCCATCCCCCACACAGACAGTCCCCAGTCCATCACAGTAATGCCCAGAGCATTTCACGCATGGAGCAACAGTAACACTGTGTGGCTATGCAGGGTAATGCCCAGAGCATTTGCTGCGTTTAGCAAGAGTGACACCGTGTGGCCACATAGGGTAATGCACAGAGCATTTCCCCGCATGTAGCAACAGTGACACCATATAGCCACACAGGGTAATACACAGAGAATTTTCCCGCATGGAGCAACAGTGGCACCTTGTGGTCACGCTGGGTAATGCACAGAGCATTTTCTGCATGGAGCTATGGTTCGGGCGCTCAGGGGTTGGGCCCTTGGAGCTGGGGTGGGGGCCCCAGGGGTTAGGCCCCTGGAGCTATGGTTCGGGCGCTCAGGGGTTGGGCCCCTGGAGCTGGTGTTGCAGCCCCCAGGGGTTGGGCCCCTGGAGCTGGTGTTGGGGCCCCAGGGATTAGGCCCCTGGAGCTATGGTTCAGGCGCTCAGGGGTTGGGCCCCTAGAGCGATGGTTCGGGCGCTCAGGGTTTGAGCCCCTGGAGATGGTGTTGGGGCCCCCAGGGGTTGGGCTCCTGGGGCTGGGGTTGGGCCCCCAGAGGTTAGGCCCCAGGAGCTATGGTTCCGGCGCTCAGGGGTTGGGCCATTGGAGGTGGGGTTGGGCCCCCAGAGGTTAGGCCCCAGGAGCTATGGTTCCGGCGCTCAGGGGTTGGGCCATTGGAGGTGGGATGGGGGCCCCCATTTGTTAGGCCCCTGGAGATATGGTTCGGGCTCTCAGGGGTTAGGCTCCTGGAGCTGTGGTTGGGGCCCCCAGGGGTTAGGCCCCTGGAGCTATGGTTCGGACGCTCAGGGGTTGGGACAATGGAGCTGGTGTAGGGGCCCCCAGGGGTTGGGCCCCTGGAGCTGGGGTTGGAGCCCCCGGGGGTTAGACCCCTGGAGCTATGGTTCGGGCGCTGAGGTGTTGGGCCCCTGGAGCTGGTGTTGGGGCCCCCAGGGGTTGGGCCCCTGGAGCTGGTGTTGGGGCCCCAGGGGTTAGGCCCCTGGAGCTATAGTTTGTGCGCTCAGGGGTTGGGCCCCTGGAGCTGGTGTTGGGGCCCCCAGGGGTTGGGATCCTGGGGCTGGGGTTGGGGCCCCCAGGGGTTAGGCCCCTGGAGCTATGGTTCCGGCGCTCAGGGGTTGGGCCATTGGAGCTGGTGTTGGGGCCCCCAGGGGTTGGGCCCTGGAGCTGGGTTTGGAGCCCCCGGGGGTTAGACCCCTGGAGCTATGGTTCGGGCGCTCAGGGGTTGGGCTCCTCGAGCTGGTGTTGGGGCCCCCAGGGGTTGGGCCTCTGGAGCTGTTGTTGGGGCCCCAGGGGTTAGGCCCGTGGAGCTATAGTTCGGGCGCTCAGGGTTTGGGCCCCTGGAGCTGGTATTGGGGCCCCCAGGGGTTGGGCTCCTGGGGCTGGGGTTCGGGCCCCCTGGGGTTAGGCCCCTGGAGCTATGGTTCCGACGCTGAGGGGTTGGGCCGTTGGAGCTGGGGTGGGGGCCCCCAGGGGTTAGGCCTCTGCAGCTATGGTTCGGGCGCTCAGGGGTTGGGCCCCTGGAGCTCGGGTCGAGGGCCCCAGGGGTTGGGCCCCTGGATCTGGGGTTGGGACCCCCGGGGGTTAGGCCCCTGGAGCTATGGTTCGGGCGCTCAGGGGTTTGGCCCCTGGAGCTGGTGTTGGTGCCCCCAGGGGTTGGGCCCCTGGAGTTGGGGTTGGGGCCCCTAGGGGTTAGGCCCCTAGAGGTATGGTTCGGGCGCTCATGGGCTGGCCCCTGGAGCTGGTGTTGGGGCCCCCAGGGGTTGGGCCCCTGGAGCTGATGTTGGGGCCCCAGGGGTTAGGCCCTTGGAGCTATGGTTCGGGCGCTCAGGGGTTGGTCCCCTGGAGCTATGGTTCGGGCGCTCAGGGGTTGGGCCCCTGGAGCTGGTGTTGGGGCCCTGAGGGGTTGGGCCGCTGGATCTGGGGTTGGGGCCCCCAGGAGTTAGGCCCCTGTAGCTATGGTTCGAGCGCTCAGGGGTTGGGCCCCTGGAGATGGGGTTGGGGCCCCCGGGGGTTAAGACCCTTGAGCTATGGTTCGGGAGCTCAGGGGTTAGGAGCCTGGAGCTGGTGTTGGGGCCCCCAGGGGTTGGGCCCCTAGAGCTGGGGTTGGGGCCCCCAGGGGTTGGGCCCCTGGAGCTTGTTTTGGGGCCCCCTGGGGTTGGGCTGCTGGAGCTGGGGTGTGGGCCCCCAGGGGTTAGGACCCTGGAGCTGTGGTACGGGCGCTCAGGGGTTGGGCCCCTGGAGCTGAGGTCGAGGGCCCCAGGGGTTGGGCCTCTGGAGCTGGTGTTGGGGCCCCCAGGGGTTAGACCTCTGGAGGTATCGTTTGGGCGCTCAGGGGTTGGGCCCCTGGAGCTGGTGTTGGGGCCCCTATGGGTTAGACCCCTTGCGCTATGGTTCGGGCGTTCAGGGGTTGGGCCCTTGGAGCTGGGGTGGGGTCCCCAGTGGTTAGGCCCCGGGAGCTATGGTTCGGGCACTCAGGGGTAGGGCCCTAGGAGCTGGTGTTGGGGCCCTCAGGGGTTAGACCCCTGGAGGTATGGTTCGGACGCTCAGGGGTTGGGCCCTTGGAGCTGGTTTTGGGGCTCCCAGGGATTAGGCCCCTGTAGCTATGGTTCGTGCGCTCAGGGGTTGGGCCCCTGGAGCTGGTGTTATGGCCCCCAGGGGTTGGACCCCTGCAGCTGGTGTTGGGGCCCCAGGGGATAGGCACCTGGAGCTATGGTTCGGGCGCTCAGGGGTTGGGCCCCTGGAGCTGGTGTCGGGGCCCCCAGGGGTTGGGCCCCTGGAGCTGGTGTTGGGGCCCCAGGGGTTAGGGCCCTGGAGCTATGGTTCGGGCGCTCAGGGTTTGGGCCCCTGGAGCTATGGTTCGGGCGCTCAGGGGTTGGGCCTCTGGAGCTGGGGTCGAGGGCTCCAGGGGTTTGGCTCCTGGACCTGGGGTTGGGGCCCCCGGGGGTTAGGCCCCTGGAGCTATGGTTCGGGCGGTCAGGGGTTGGGCCCCTGGAGCTGGTGTTGGGGCCCCCAGGGGTTGGGCCCCTGGAGCTGGTGTTGGGGCACCAGGGATTAGGCCCCTGGAGCTATTGTTCAGGCGCTCAGGGGTTGGGCCCCTGGAGCGATGTTTCGGGCGCTCAGGGGTTGGGTCCCTGGAGCTGGTGTTGGGGCCCCCAGGGGTTGGGCTGCTGGGGCTGGGGTTGGGACGCCCAGGGGTTAGGCCCCTGGAGCTATAGTTCGGGCGCTCAGGGGTTGGGCCATTAAGCTGGGGTGGGGGCCCCCAGGGGTTATACCCCTGGAGTTATGGTTCGGGCTCTCAGGGGTTGGGCCCCTGGAGCTATAGTTCGGGCTCTCAGGGGTTGGGCCCCTGGAGCTGGGGTCGAGGGCCCCAAGGGTTGGGCCCCTGGAGCTGGGGTTGGGGCCCCCGGGGGTTAGGCGCCTCGAGCTATGGTTCGGGTGCTCAGGGGTTCGGCCCTTGGAGCTGGTGTTGGGGCCCCCAGGGGTTGGGCCTTTGGAGCTGGGGTTGGGGCCCCTAGGGGTTAGGCCCCTGGAGCTATGGTTCGGGCGCTCAGGGGTTGGGCCCCTGGAGCTGGTGTTGGGGCCCCCAGGGGTTGGGCCCCTGGAGCTGGGGTTGGGGCCCAAAGGGGTTAGGCCCCTCGAGCTATGGTTCTGGCGCTCAGGGGTTGGGCCCCTGGAGCTGGTGTTGGGGCCCTCAGGGGTTGGGCCCCTGGAGCTATGGTTTGGGCGCTCTGGGGTTGGGCCCCTGGAGCTGGTGTTGGGGCCCCCAGGGGTTGGGCCCCTGGAGCTTGTTTTGGGGCCCCCTGGGGTTGGGCTGCTGGAGCTGGGGTGTGGGCCCCCAGGGGTTAGGACCCTGGAGCTGTGGTACGGGCGCTCAGGGGTTGGGCCCCTGGAGCTGAGGTCGAGGGCCCCAGGGGTTGGGCCTCTGGAGCTGGTGTTGGGGCCCCCAGGGGTTAGACCTCTGGAGGTATCGTTTGGGCGCTCAGGGGTTGGGCCCCTGGAGCTGGTGTTGGGGCCCCTATGGGTTAGACCCCTGGCGCTATGGTTCGGGCGTTCAGGGGTTGGGCCCTTGGAGCTGGGGTGGGGTCCCCAGTGGTTAGGCCCCGGGAGCTATGGTTCGGGCACTCAGGGGTCGGGCCCTAGGAGCTGGAGTTGGGGCCCCCAGGGGTTAGACCCCTGGAGGTATAGTTCGGACGCTCAGGGGTTGGGCCCTTGGAGCTGGTTTTGGGGCTCCCAGGGATTAGGCCCCTGTAGCTATGGTTCGTGCGCTCAGGGGTTCGGCCCCTGGAGCTGGTGTTATGGCCCCCAGGGGTTGGACCCCTGCAGCTGGTGTTGGGGCCCCAGGGGATAGGCCCCTGGAGCTATGGTTTAGGCGCTCAGGGGTTGGGCCCCTAGAGCTGGTGTCGGGGCCCCCAGGGGTTGGGCCCCTGGAGCTGGTGTTGGGGCCCCAGGGGTTAGGGCCCTGGAGCTATGGTTCGGGCGCTCAGGGTTTGGGCCCCTGGAGCTATGGTTCGGGCGCTCAGGGGTTGGGCCTCTGGAGCTGGGGTCGAGGGCTCCAGGGGTTTGGCTCCTGGACCTGGGGTTGGTGCCCCCGGGGGTTAGGCCCCTGGAGCTATGGTTCGGGCGGTCAGGGGTTGGGCCCCTGGAGCTGGTGTTGGGGCCCCCAGGGGTTGGGCCCCTGGAGCTGGTGTTGGGGCACCAGGGATTAGGCCCCTGGAGCTATTGTTCAGGCGCTCAGGGGTTGGGCCCCTGGAGCGATGTTTCGGGCGCTCAGTGGTTGGGTCCCTGGAGCTGGTGTTGGGGCCCCCAGGGGTTGGGCTGCTGGGGCTGGGGTTGGTACGCCCAGAGGTTAGGCCCCTGGAGCTATAGTTCGGGCGCTCAGGGGTTGGGCCATTGGAGCTGGGGTGGGGGCCCCCAGGGGTTATACCCCTGGAGTTATGGTTCGGACTCTCAGGGGTTGGGCCCCTGGAGCTATAGTTCGGGCTCTCAGGGGTTGGGCCCC
Source organism: Gopherus flavomarginatus (assembly GCF_025201925.1). Lineage (NCBI taxonomy): Eukaryota > Metazoa > Chordata > Testudines > Testudinidae > Gopherus > Gopherus flavomarginatus. The sequence continues at coordinate 14,798 of NW_026114863.1, read as the reverse complement.
TGGAGCTGGGGTCGAGGGCCCCAAGGGTTGGGCCCCTGGAGCTGGGGTTGGGGCCCCCGGGGGTTAGGCCCCTCGAGCTATGGTTCGGGCGCTCAGGGGTTGGGCCCTTGGAGCTGGTGTTGGGGCCCCCAGGGGTTGGGCCTCTGGAGCTGGGGTTGGGGCCCCTAGGGGTTAGGCCCCTGGAGCTATGGTTCGGGCGCTCAGGGGTTGGGCCCCTGGAGCTGGTGTTGGGGCCCCCAGGGGTTGGGCCCCTGGAGCTGGGGTTGGGGCCCAAAGGGGTTAAGCCCCTCGAGCTATGGTTCTGGCGCTCAGGGGTTGGGCCCCTGGAGCTGGTGTTAGGGCCCTCAGGGGTTGGGCCCCTGGAGCTATGGTTTGGGCGCTCTGGGGTTGGGCCCCTGGAGCTGGTGTTGGGGCCCCCAGGGGCTGGGCCCCTGGAGCTATGGGTAGGGCGCTCTGGGGTTGGGCCCCTGGAGCTGGTGTTGGGGCCCCAGGGGTTAGGCCCCTGGCGCTATGGTTCGGGCGCTCAGGGGTTGGGCCCTTGGAGCTGTGGTGGGGGCCCCCATTGGTTAGGCCCCTGGACCTATGGTTTGGGCACTCAGGGGTAGGGCCCGAGGAGCTGGTGTTGGGGCCCCCAGGGGTTAGGCCCCTGGAGGTATTGTTCGGGCGCTCAGGGGTTGGGTCCTTGGAGCTGGTGTTCTTCCCCGAAGGATTAGGCCACTGGAGCTATGGTTCGGGCGCTCAGGGGTTGGGACGCTGGAGCTGGTGTTGGGGCCCCCAGGGGTTGGGCCCCTGGAGCTGGTGTTGGGGCCCCAGGTATTAGGCCCCTTGAGCTATGGTTCTGGCGCTGAGGGTTTGGGCCCCTGGAGCTGGTGTTGGGGCCCCCAGGGGTTGGGCCCCTGGAGCTATGGTTAGGGAGCTCTGGGGTTGGGCCCCTGGAGCTGGTGTTGGGGCCCCCAGGGGTTGGGCTCCTGGAGCTGGTGTTGGGGCCCCCAGGGGTTCGGCCCCTGGAGCTATGGTTCGGGGGCTCAGGTTTTGGGCCCTTGGAGCTGTGGTGGGGGTCCCCAGGGGTTAATCCTCTGTAGCTATGGTTCGAGTGCTCAGGGGTTGGGCCCCTGGAGCTGGTGTTGGTAACCCAGGGGTTCGGCCCCTGGAGGTATTGTTCGAGCACTCAGGGGTTGGGCCCCTGGAGCTGGTGTTTGAGCCCCCAGTGGTTAGGCCCCTGGAGCTATGGTTCAGGCGCTCAGGGGTTGTCACCCTGGAGCTGGTGTTGGGGCCCCCAGGGGTTGGGCCCCTGGAGCTGGGTTTGGGGCCCCCGGGGGTTAGGCCCCTGGAGCTATGGTTTGGGCGCTCAGGGGTTGAGCCCCTGGAGCTGGTGTTGGGGCCCCCTGGGGTTGGGCCGCTGGAGCTGGCGTTGGGGCCCCCAGGGGTTAGGCCCCTGGAGCTATGGTTCGGGCGCTCAGGGGTTGGGCCCCTGGAGCTGGTGTTGGGGCCCCCCAGGGGGTGGGCCCCTGGAGCTGGTGTTGGGGCCCCCAGGGGTTAGGCCCCTGGAGCTCGGGTTCGGGTCCCCATGGGTTAGCCCCCTGGAGATATGGTTCCGGCTCTCAGGGGTTGGGCCCCTGGAGCTGGTGTTGGAGCCCTGAGGGGTTAGGGCCCTGGAGCTGGTGTTGGGGCCCGAGAGGTTAGGCCCCTGCAGGTATGGTTCGGGTGCTCAGGGGTTGGGCCCCTGGAGCTATGGTTCGGGCGCTCAGGGTTTGGGCCCTTGGAGCTGGGGTGGGGGCCCCCAGTGGTTAGGCGCCCGAACAGTATCTCCAGGGGCCTAATCTCTTGGGGCCCAACACCAGCTCCAAGGGCCCAACCCCTGAGCGCCGGAACCATAGCGCCAGGGGCCTAAGCCCTGGGGCCCCAACACCAGCTCCACGGGCCCAACCCCTGGGAGCCCCAACACCAGCTCCAGGGGCCCAACCCCAGAGCTCCCGAACCATAGCTCCGTGCAGGAAATGCTCTGTGCATTACCCTGCGTGACCACAAGGTGTCACTGTTGGTCCATGCTGGGAAATGCTCTGTGCATTACCATGTCTGGCCACACGGTGTCACTCTGGCTCCATGCAGCAAATGCTCTGGGCATTACCCTGCATAGCAACACAGTGTTACTGTTGCTCCATGCGTGAAATGCTCTGGGCATTACTGTGATGGAGTGGGGACTGTCTGTGTGGGGGATGGGAGAGCAGGGGGTGACTTTAGCTTAGGGGCCCCAACACGAGCTCCAGGGGCCCAATCCATGAGCGCCCGAAACATAGCTCCAGGGGCCTAACCCCTGGGAGCCCTGTAATAACCTTAGTCCCAGATTTGGACCTTAGCGTCCAAGATATGGTGGTTAGCATGAAAACCTCCAAGCTTAGTTACCAGCTTGGACCTGGTACTTGCTGCCACCACCCAAAAAATTAGAGTGTTTTGGGGCACTCTGGTCCCCCTGAAAAACCTTCCCTGGGGACCCCAAGACCCAAATCCCTTGAGTCTCACAACAAAGGGAAATAATCCTTTTTCCCTTCCCCCCTCCAGGTGCTCCTGGAGAGATACACAGACACAAGCTCTGTGAACCCAAACAGAGTGAATCTCCCTCTCTGTTCCCAATCCTGGAAACAAAAAGTACTTTCCTATTCCCCCCAGAGGGAATGCAAAAATCAGGCTAGCAATCCAACACACAGATCTCCCCGATTCCTTCCTCCCACCAATTCCCTGGTGAGTACAGACTCAATTTCCCTGAAGTAAAGAAAAACTCCAACAGGTCTTAAAAGAAAGCTTTATATAAAAAGAAAGAAAAATAAGTACAAATGTTCTCTCTGTATTAAGATGATACAACACAGGGTCAATTGCTTAAAAGAATATTGAATAAACAGCCTTATTCCAAAAGAATACAAATCAAAGCACTCCAGCACTTATATTCATGCAAATACCAAAGAAAAGAAACCATATAACTTACTATCTGATCTCTTTGTCCTTACACTTGGAAACAGAAGACTAGAAAAAAGAAACTACTTCTCCAAAGCTCAGAGAAAGCAGTCAGGCAGAAAACAAAGACTCAGACACACAATTCCCTCCACCCAAAGTTGAAAAAAATCCGGTTTCCTGATTGGTCCTCTGGTCAGGTGCTTCAGGTGAAAGAGACATTAACCCTTAGCTATCTGTTTATGACACGCCCCCCAAATTGCAGACAGTGGGGAAGCTCACTGGCGGCGATTTCCTTCTAGAACTTTAAAATAAACAGATTACTACAACACATGCACCTTTACATGTACTACTAAGTATATAACTAACAGACTTCTACATTTTAAGAACACTTTTTAACTACTGAATTCTGGGAAACTCTCACGGGAGAGTGCATCAGCTACTTTGTTAGAAGCTCCTGTGATGTGTTGAATTTCAAAATCAAAATCTTGGAGAGCTAAACTCCAACGAAGAAGTTTCTTGTTGTTCCCCTTGGCAGTATGAAGCCACTTTAGTGCAGCATGGTCAGTTTGTAGTTGGAACCGCCGTCCCCAAACATATGGGCGTAGCTTTTCCAGGGCGTACACAATGGCATAGCATTCCTTTTCACTGACTGACCAGTGACTTTCCCTCTCAGACAGTTTCTTGCTGAGAAACACGACAGGATGGAAGTTGTGATCTGTTGCTTCCTGCATGAGCACTGCTCCTATACCACGCTCAGATGCATCCGTGGTTACTAGGAATGGCTTGTCAAAGTCCGGGGCCCTGAGCACAGGGTCAGACATGAGCGTTGCCTTAAGTTGGGTAAAGGCCTTTTGACACTCATTAGTCCACTTAACGGCATTTGGCTGGGTCTTTTTGGTCAGGTCGGTCAATGGGGCAGCGATTTGGCTGTAGTGTGGTACAAATCGCCTGTAGTATCCGGCCAAGCCTAAGAAGGATTGGACCTGCTTCTTGGACCGTGGGACAGGCCACTTTTGGATAGCATCCACCTTGGCCTGTAGGGGGTTAATGGTTCCTCGACCCACCTGGTGCCCCAGGTAAGTCACTCTGTTTTGGCCTATTTGACACTTTTTGGCCTTAACAGTTAGTCCTGCCTGCCTGATGCGCTCAAAGACCTTTTCTAGGTGTAGTAGGTGTTCGGGCCAGGAGTCTGAAAAAATGGCCACATCATCGAGGTAGGCAACTGCAAATTCTCCCAGTCCAGCTAGTAGACCATCTACCAGCCTCTGGAAGGTGGCGGGTGCATTTCGAAGGCCGAAAGGAAGGACATTGAATTCATACACCCCCGCATGGGTGACGAATGCTGACCTCTCCTTGGCAGGTTCATCTACCGGTACTTGCCAGTACCCCTTGGTTAAGTCTATTGTAGAGATGAACTGGGCACGTCCCAACTTCTCCAATAGCTCATCGGTGCGTGGCATTGGATAGTTGTCCGGACGAGTTACAGCATTTAGCTTACGGTAGTCCACGCAAAAGCGTATTTCCCCATCTGGTTTGGGTACCAGAACCACTTGAGATGCCCATGCACTGGTAGATGAGCGGATTATACCCATCTGTAGCATGTTCTGGATCTCCCGTTCTATAGCAGCTTGGGCATGAGGAGACACTCGGTAGGGTGGGGTTCTGATTGGGTGAGCATTACCTGTATCAATGGAGTGGTATGCCTGTTCAGTCCGTCCTGGGGTGGCTGAGAACAATGGGGCGAAGCTAGTGCACAGCTCCTTGATTTGTTGCCGCTGCAGACGTTCCAGGGTGGTTGAGAGGTTCACCTCTTCCACGCCACCGTCTTTTTTCCCGTCGTAGTAGACACCGTCAGGCCACTCAGCATCATCTCCCTGGACTGTAAACTGACAAACCTGTAAGTCTCTGGAATAGAAAGGCTTGAGAGAATTAACATGGTACACTTTAGGCTTTAGTGAGGAATTGGGAAATGCTATGAGGTAGTTTACAGCTCCCAGGCGCTCTTGGACCGTGAAGGGCCCTTCCCATGATGCTTCCATCTTATGGGCCTGTTGCGCCTTCAAGACCATAACCTGGTCTCCTACCTTGAAGGACCGATCTCTGGCATGTCTGTCATACCAGGCCTTTTGCTCTTCCTGAGCATCCTTTAGATTCTCTCTAGCAAGGGCTAAAGAGTGTCGGAGGGTGCTTTGTAGGTTGCTTACAAAGTCCAGAATGTTAGTTCCTGGAGAAGGCGTAAACCCCTCCCATTGCTGCTTCACCAACTGTAATGGCCCCTTAACCTCGTGACCATACACCAGTTCAAATGGTGAAAACCCTAAACTGGGATGTGGTACAGCCCTGTAGGCAAACAGCAACTGCTGCAACACTAGGTCCCAATTATTGGAGAATTCGTTGATGAATTTTCGTATCATGGCCCCCAAAGTTCCATTGAACCTTTCCACCAGGCCATTGGTTTGATGGTGGTATGGGGTGGCAACCAAGTGATTCACTCCATGAGTTTCCCACAGTTTTTCCATGGTCCCTGCCAGGAAATTAGACCCTGAATCTGTAAGGATGTCAGAGGGCCAACCTACCCTGGCAAAGATGTCTGTTAGGGCCAGGCACACAGTGTTAGCCCTGGTGTTGCCTAGAGCGACTGCTTCTGGCCATCGGGTAGCAAAGTCCACTAAAGTCAGTACGTACTGCTTTCCTCTGGGCGTCTTTTTTGGGAAAGGGCCCAGAATATCCACAGCTACTCGCTGAAATGGGACCTCAATTATGGGGAGTGGCTGGAGAGGGGCCTTGACCTGGTCTTGAGGCTTTCCCACTCTTGGCATACCTCACAAGACCGGACATACTTGGCAACGTCCTTGCCCATCCCCTCCCAGTGGAAGGACTTCCCCAACCGGTCCTTGGTTCTGTTCACCCCAGCATGGCCACTGGGATGATCATGGGCTAAGCTTAAGAGCCTCCCCCGGTACTTAGTTGGAACCACCAACTGTTTTTGCGGCTGCCATTCTTCCCGGTGTCCACCAGAAAGAATTTCCTTGTATAAAAGTCCTTGGTCTATAACAAACCGGGATCGATTAGAAGAGCTGAGAGGCGGTGGGGTGCTCCGTGCCGCCGCCCAAGCTTTCTGAAGGCTGTCATCCGCTTCCTGCTCAGTCTGGAACTGTTCCCTTGAGGCTGGGGTCACCAGTTCTTCCTCAGACTGTGGACTTGGGCTTGGTCCCTCTGGAAGCGATGTAGGTGATGGGGTTGTTTCCGTTGCTGGTGAACCGCTCTCCGCTGGTGCACCTGAGGGTATTTCAGGCTATGGCTGAGCCTTTTGGGTATGGCTGTCTGTTGCTTCTGCCAGTTTTGGCTCGCTGGCGCCCTCTGGCGTTGAGTTTGAAGATGGGGTTGCAATGGCTGGTGCTGGTTGCTGTTCCAGTTCCGGGCCTGGGACTGGAGGTGCTGTGGCTGTTTCAGTGGTTGGCATGGAATCCGGGTCCACTACCTCTGTCTGGGTCTCTGGTAACACAGACGGGGCCTCTGTGGACGGCTCAGGAACAGGAATGGGTCTGGAAGCTTGCCTGGTTTGGCTACGTGTAACCATTCCCACTCTCTTGGCCCGCCTCACCTGGTTGGCCAAGTCTTCCCCAGTAGCATGGGGATAGGATAATTGTCATAGACTGCAAAAGTCCACATTCCTGACCAGCCTTTGTACTGGACAGGCAGTTGAGCTGTAGGCAAGTCTACAGCTTGTGACATGAAGGGGTAAATTGTAACTTTGGCCTTTGGGTTGATGAATTTGGGGTCAACGAAGGATTGGTGGATAGCTGACACTTGTGCCCCGTGTCTCTCCACGCAGTAACCTTCTTTCCGCCCACTCTCAAATTTTCCCTTCGCTCCAAGGGTATTTGAGAGGCATCCGGGCCTGGGGATCTTTGGTGTGATGGTGGTGTAATGAATTGCACTCGCATGGTGTTCTTGGGACACTTGGCCTTGATATGTCCCAGTTCATTACACTTAAAGCATCTTCCATCTGATGGGTCACTGGGCCGAGGTGAGTTACTGGAGACTGGTGAGGTTGAAGGGTAGGGTATCTGTGGCTTTACTTGGGTGGTATGTGGGGTCTTTGGCTTTCCTCGGTTGTAGGGTTTATGGTCTGTGTGCCCCCTGGGGTAATCGTTCCCCTTGACAGTAGCTTTCTTGCTTTCTGCCAGTTCCATCCATTTGGCTCCAATCTCCCCCGCCTCAGCAATATCTTTGGGATTTCCATCTTGTATGTACCGTGTGATGTCTTCAGGAACACCATCCAAGAACTGCTCCATTTGTATGAGGAGGTTCAGTTCTTCCAAGGTTTGAATGTTGTTTCCTGTTATCCAGGCCTCATAGTTTTTTTGCAATGTAGTAGGCGTGTTTGGGAAATGACACCTCTGGTTTCCACTTTTGGGTTCTGAAGCGCCGACGGGCATGATCTGGGGTTATCCCCATCCTGTATCTGGCCTTGGTTTGAAAAAGTTTATAGTCATTCATTTGCTGCTTAGGCATTTCAGCTGCCACCTCTGCTAAAGGTCCACTGAGGTGTGGCCTTAATTCTACCATGTACTGGTCTTCGGGGATGCTGTACCCAAGACAGGCTCTTTCAAAGTTTTCCAAGAAGGCCTCGGTGTCATCACCTGCCTTGTAGGTGGGAAATTTCCTGTGCTGTGGAGCAATATTTGGCGCCGGGTTGTTAGGGTTGGCTGGCACAGGCAGCTCAGCTTTTGCCATCTCCAGTTCATGTTTTCTCTGTTTTTCCTTCTCTTCATTCTCTTTTTGTTGCTTTTCCATTTCTCAGCGGTGGGCCAACTCTTCTTCTGCTTGTTTCCTTCGGTAGGCCACCTCTTCTTCTTCTAGTTTTCTTTTGTGTGCTGCCTCCTTGGCTGCCTCTTTGGCTGCCTGTTCTCTTTGGTAGGCTGCCTCTTTGGCTGCCTGTTCTCTTTGGTAGGCTGCCTCTTTGATCTGTTCTTCTCTTTCTTTCATCTCCATCTCTTTTGTTTTATTTCCAGTTGTCGCCTGTGTTCAGCTTCTTTGATTTGTTCTTCGGCATCAATTTTTGCCTTAGAAGTCATGGTTCCTGTTTTCTTGTGTTGGGGTGCCCTCCGGTGTTTATCTTCTGAACTGCAGGTTCTCTGTTGCCTCCTGAAGTCTGCCTAGCAACAGTGCCTTTAGCTAATTTTCCTTTTCTCTCTCTAGCTAATGTTCAATGAAGGGAAACCAGAAAAACCACTTTATTTGCATGCCTATAAGTGCTGGTACTTGCCTCCTAATGGGAGGGCTATTGCATGACAAAAGACCCTTAACATGCAAGCCACAAACTGCGAGAGAGAGCAGAAAAAAAAAATTCTCTCTGGTTCCCTTTTAAAACCAACTGCTTCTCTCTGCTAAAAAGCCCTTAGCAGAGAAAAGAAAAATATAATATTTCTACTGGCTTCTGGATTCTGTCTATCTCCCACCAGCTGCCACTCATTTAATAACCTTAGTCCCAGATTTGGACCTTAGCGTCCAAGATATGGGGGTTAGCATGAAAACCTCCAAGCTTAGTTACCAGCTTGGACCTGGTACTTGCTGCCACCACCCAAAAAATTAGAGTGTTTTGGGGCACTCTGGTCCCCCTGAAAAACCTTCTCTGGGGACCCCAAGACCCAAATCCCTTGAGTCTCACAACAAAGGGAAATAATCCTTTTTCCCTTCCCCCCTCCAGGTGCTCCTGGAGAGATACACAGACACAAGCTCTGTGAACCCAAACAGAGTGAATCTCCCTCTCTGTTCCCAATCCTGGAAACAAAAAGTACTTTCCTATTCCCCCCAGAGGGAATGCAAAAATCAGGCTAGCAATCCAACACACAGATCTCCCCGATTCCTTCCTCCCACCAATTCCCTGGTGAGTACAGACTCAATTTCCCTGAAGTAAAGAAAAAACTCCAACAGGTCTTAAAAGAAAGCTTTATATAAAAAGAAAGAAAAATAAGTACAAATGTTCTCTCTCTATTAAGATGATACAACACAGGGTCAATTGCTTAAAAGAATATTGAATAAACAGCCTTATTCCAAAAGAATACAAATCAAAGCACTCCAGCACTTATATTCATGCAAATACCAAAGAAAAGAAACCATATAACTTACTATCTGATCTCTTTGTCCTTACACTTGGAAACAGAAGACTAGAAAAAAGAAACTACTTCTCCAAAGCTCAGAGAAAGCAGTCAGGCAGAAAACAGACTCAGACACACAATTCCCTCCACCCAAAGTTGAAAAAATCCGGTTTCCTGATTGGTCCTCTGGTCAGGTGCTTCAGGTGAAAGAGACATTAACCCTTAGCTACCTGTTCATGACAGGCCCCAACACCAGCTCCAAGGGCCCAACGCCTGAGCGCCAGGACAATACCTCCCAGGGGCCTTACCCCTGGGGGACCAACACCAGCTCCAGGGGCCCAACCCCTGAGCGCCCGAACCATAGCTGGCAGGGGCCTAACCCCTGGGGTCCCAAACCCCCAGCTCCAAGGGCCCAACCCCTGAGCGCTCCCCGAACCATAGCTCCAGGGGCCTAACCCCCGGGGGCCCCAAACCCAGCTCCACGGGCCCAACCCCTGGGGCCCTCGACCCCAGCTCCAGGGGCCAAACCCCTGAGCGCCCCGAACTATAGCCCCAGGGGCCCAACCCCGAGCGCCCGAACCATAGCCTCCAGGGGCCTAACCCCTTGGGCCCCAACATTAGCTCCAGGGGCCCAGCCCCTGGGGCCCCAACACCAGCTCCAGGGAACCAACCCCTGAGCGCCCGAACGATAGCTCCAGGGGTCCAACCCCTGAGCGCCCCGAACCTATAGCTCCAGAGGCCTAAACCCCTAGGGGCCCCAAACCCCAACTCAGGGGCCCCAACCCCCTGGGGGCCCCAACACCAGCTTCCAGGGGCTCAACCCCTGGGGGCCCCAACACCAGCTCCAAGGGCCCAACCACTGAGCGCCCGAACCATAGCTCCAGGGGCCTAACCCCTAGGGGACCCAACTCCAGCTCCAGGGGCCCAACCCCTGGGGGCCCCAACACGAGCTCCAAGGCCCAACCCCTGAGCGCCCGAACCATAGCCCAGGGGCCTAACCCCGCTGGGCCCCCAAAACCCAGCTCCAGGGGCCCAACCCCTGAGCGCCCGAAGTATAGCTCCAGGGCCCAACCCCTTAGTGCCCGAACCATAGCTCCTGGGGTCTAACCCCCGGTGGCTCCAGCCCCAGCTCCAGGAGCCTAAACCCCTGGGGGGCCCCAACCCCAGCCCTAGGAGCCCAACCCCTGGGGGCCCCAACACCAGCTCCAGCGGCCCAACCCCTGAGTGCCCGAACCATCGCTCCAGGGGCCCAACCCAGAGGGCCTGAACCATAGCTCCAGGGGCCTAATCCCTGGGGCCCCAACACCAGCTCCAGGGGCCCAACCCCTGGGGGCCCCAACACCAGCTCCAGGGGCCCAACCCCTGAGCGCCTGAACCACAGCTCCAGGGGCTTAAACCCCTGGGGGCCCCAACACCAGCCCCAGCGGCCCAACCCCTGAGCGCTCGAACAATACCTCCAGGGGCCTAACCCCTGGGGGCCCCACACCAGCTCCATACGGCCCAACCCCTGAGCGCTCGAACCATAGCTCCAGGGGCCTAACCCCTGGGGCCCCAACACCAGCACCAGGGGTCCAACCCCTGAGCGCCCGAACCATAGCTGCATGGGCCTAACCCCTGGGGGCCCCAAACCCTCCCCTAGAAGCCCAACCCCTGGGGCCCCAACACCAGCTCCAGGGGCCCAACCCCTGAGCGCCCGAACCATAGCTCCAGGGGCCTGGCCCCAACACCAGCTCCAGGGGCCCAACCCCTGAGCGCCCGAACCATCGCTCCAGGGGCCCAACCCCCTGGGGGCCCCAACACCAGCTCCAGGGGCCCAACCCCAGAGCGCCCTACCCATAGCTCCAGGGGCCCAGCCCCTGGGGGCCCCAACACCAGCTCCAGGGGCCCAACCCCTCAGCGCCAGAACCATAGCTCAAGGGGCCTAATCCTGAGGCCCCAACACCAGCTCCAGGGGCCCAACCCCTGGGGGCCCCAACACCAGCTCCAGGATCCCAACCCCTGAGCGCCGAACCATAGCTCAGGGGCCTAACCCCTGGGGCCCAACACCAGCTCCAGGGGCCCTACCCTGAGTGCCCGACCATAGCTCCAGGGGCCTAACCACTGGGGGCCCCCACCCCAGCTCCAGGGGCCCAACCCCTGAGAGCCCGAACCATAGCTCAAGGGGCCTAAGCCCTGGGGCCCCAACACCAGCTCCACGGGCCCAACCCCAGAGCTCCCGAACCATAGCTTCATGCAGGAAATGCTCTGTGCATTACCCTGCGTGACCACATGGTGTCACTGTTCCTCCATGCGGGGAAATGCTCTGTGTATTACCCTGTGTGGCTACATGGTGTTGTCACTGTTGCTCAATGCCGGGAAATGCTCTGTGCATTACCCATGTGGCCACACGGTGACATCTTGCTCATGCAGCAAATGCTCTGGGCATTACCCTGCATAGCAACACAGTGTTAATGTTGCTCCCTGCGTGAAATGCTTGGCATTACTGTGATGGAGGGGACTGTCTGTGTGGGGGATGGGGAGAGCAGGGGTTGACTTTAGCTCAGGGGCCCCAACACCAGCTCCAGGGGCCAAACCCCTGAGCGCCCAAAACATAGCTCCAGGGGCTTAACCCTGGGGGCCCCAACACCAGCTCCAAGGGCCCAACGCCTGAGCGCCAGAACAATACCGCAGGGGCCTAACCCCTGGGGACCAACCCCAGCTCCAGGGGCCCAACCCCTGAGCAGCCCGAACCATAGCTCCAAGGGCCTAACCCTTGGGGGCCCCCACCCCGGCTCCAAGGGCCCCAACCCTGAGCGCCCGAACCATAGCTCCAGGGGTTTAACCCCCGGGGGCCCCAACCCGAGCTCAGGGCCCAACCATGGGGCCCTCGACCCCAGCTCCAGGGGCCCAACCCCTGAGAGCCCGAACCATAGCCCCAGGGGCCCCAACCCCTGAGTCGCCGAACCATAGCTCCAGGGGCATAACCAATGGGGCCCCAACACCAGCTCCAGGGGCCCAGCCCCTGGGGCCCCAAACACCAGCTCCAGGGGCCAACCCCTGAGCGACGAACCCATAGCTCCAGGGGCCTAACACCTGGGGGGCCCCCACCCCAGCTCCAGGGGCCCAACCCCTGGGGCTCCAACACCAGCTCCAGTGTCCCAACCCCTGAGCGCTCCGCAACCATACCTCCAGGGGCCATAATCCCTGGGGGCCCCTACACCAGCTCCTCGGGCCCTACCCCTGAATGCCCGAACCATAGCTACAGGGGCCCTAACCACTGGGGGCCCCCACCCCAGCCTCCAAGGGCCCAAACCACTGAGCGCCGGACCATAGCGCCAGGGGCCTAACCCCTGGGGGCCCCAACACCAGCTCCACGGGCCCAACCCTTGGGAGCCCCAAAAACCAGCTCCAGGGGCCAACCCCAGAGCTCCCGAACCATAGCTCCATGCAGGAAATGCTCTGTGCATTACCCTGCGGTGACCACAACGGTGTCACTGTTGCTCCATGCGGGGAAATGCTCTGTGTATTACCTGTGTGGCTAACATGGTGTCACTGTTGCTCCATGCGGGGAAATGCTCTGTGCATACCCTATGTGGCCACACAGACTCACTCTGCTCCATGCAGCAAATGCTCTGGGCATTATCCTGCATAGCAACACAGTTGTTACTGTTTGCTCCATGCGTGAAATGCTCTGGCATTACTGTGATGGAGTGGGGGGACTGTCTGTGTGGGGGATGGGAGAGCAGGGGGTGACTTTAGCTCAGGTGCCCCAACACCAGCTCCAGGGGCCCAAACCCTGAGCGCCCGAAACATAGCTCCAGGGGCCTAACCCTCTGGGGCCCCAACACCAGCTCCAAGGCCCAACGCCTGAGCGCCCCGAGCAATACTCCAGGGGCCTACCCCCTGGGGGACCAACACCAGCTCCAGGGGCCCAACCCCTGAGCGCCTGAACCATAGTTCCAGGGGCCTAACCCCTGGGGGCCCCCACCCCAGCTCCAACGGCCCAAACCCCTGTGCACCCGAACCATAGCTCCAGGGGTTTAACCCCCAGGGGCCCCAACCCCAGCTCCAGGGGCCCACCCCCTGGGGCCCTCGACCCCCAGCTCCAGGGGCCAACCTCTGAGCGCCCGAACCCATAGCCCCCAGGGGCCCAACCCCTGAGCGCCGGTACCATAGTCCAGAGGCATAACCCCTGCGGGCCCCAACACCAGCTCCAGGGGCCACCGCCCCTAGGGCTCCCAACACTCAGCTCCAGGGGGCCAACCCTGAGCGCCCGAACATAGCTCAGGGGCCTAACACCTGGGGGCCCCAACCACAGCTCCAGGGGCTAAAACCCTGGGGTCCCACCACCAGCTCCAGGGGCCCAACCCCATAGCGCCTAAAAACATACTTCCAGGGGCCTAATCCCTGGGGCCCCAACACCAGCTCCAGGGGCCCAAACCCGGGGGCTCCAACACGAGATCCAGGGTCCCAACCCCTGAGCGCCCCGAACCATAGCTCCAGGGGCATAACCTCTGGGGCCCCAACACCAGCTCCAGGGGCCCAACCCCTGGGGCCCAACAAGGCTCCAGAGGCCCAACCTCGCAGCACCCGAACCATAGCTCCAGGTGTCTAACCCCCGGGGGCTCCAACCCCAGCTCCAGGGGCCAACCCTGGGGGCTCCAACCCCAGCCCCAGGAGGCCCAACCCCTGGGGGCCCCAACACCAGCTCCAGCGGCCCAACCCCTGAGTGCCCGACACCATCGCTCAGGGGCCAACCCCTGAGGGCCTGAACCTAGCTCCAGGGGCTAATCCCTGGGGCCCCAACACCAGCTCCAGAGGCCCAACCCCTGGGGGCCCAAACACCAGCTTCAGGGGCACGGACCCTGAGCGCCTGAACCATAGCTCCAGGGGCCTAACCCCTGGGGCCCCAACACCAACTCCAGCGGGCCAAACCCCTGAGCGCCGAACAATACCTCCAGGGGCCTAACCCCTGGGGGCCCAACACCAGCTCCAGGGGCGCACACCCTGAGCGCTCGAATCATAGCTCCAGGGCCTAACCCCTGGGGCCCCAACACCCAACGCCAGGGGCCCAACCCCTGGGGGCTCCAACATCAGCTCCAGTGGCCCCAAACCCTGAGCGCCCCCGAACGATAGCTCCAGGGCCTAACCCCTGGGGGCCCCAACACCAGCTCCAGGGGTCCAACCCCTGAGCGCCGAACCATAGCCTGCATGGCCTTAACCACTGGGGGCCCCACCCCAGCTCCAACGGCCACCCTGAGCGCCGGAACCATAGCTCCAGGTGCACTAACCCCTGGGGCCCACCCCCAGCCCTAGGAGCCCAACCTCTGGGGGGCCCCAACACCAGCTCCAGGGGTCCAACCCTGGGGCCCCAAACAAAGCCTCCAGGGGCCTCTAAATCCCTGGGGCCTCAACACAAGCTCCAGGGCCAACCCCTGAGCGCTCCGAATCATAGCTCCAGGGGCTAACCTGGGGGCCCCCACCCCAGCTCCAAGGGCCCAAATCCTGAGCACCCGAACCATAGCTCAGGGGCAGAACCCCGATGCGCGCCGAACTAAAGCTCAGGGGCCAAACCCCTCGGGCCCCAAACACCAGCTCCAGGGGCAAAACCCCTGAGAGCAAGAAAACCATATCTCCAGGGGGCTAACCCTTGGGACCCGAAACCCCAGCTCCAGGGGACCCAATCCCTGGGGGCCACAACACCAGGCTCCAGGGGCCCAACCCCTGCGGACCCCAACACCAGCGCCAGGGGCCCAACCCCTGAGC
>NW_026114862.1:0-39424 GCF_025201925.1 Gopherus flavomarginatus | reverse complement strand
AAACCTCCAAACTCCTGACCAGTCACAGGAGAAGTTGACCTAGACTGTGGGGAAGATCACTGATGTGAGCAAATCTGCCAAATAAGCGCAGGACCCACCAAAGTAGAGGAGGAACTTTGTTACAGTTTCCATAATCAATCTAATTTATGAAAGTGTTCTTCATACTTTGCAGTCTTATTGTTTTGTTTCTTTTTTATGACACTATCTGCTAGCATGGTGATGTATATTAATATTTGGCCTATTTTTCTGCACTGCTCATTCTGTGAAAATTGCCAGATCCCATAAAATCTTAGCCTCTTCATTCTCTACAGCATTTCTGGTTTGGTGGTTGTAATAACACACAATTTGTTTAAATATGTACTTCCACAGAGACTCCAGTGCAGGAACTTGGTGGCCTCATGTTTTTGTTCTCTCCTAGCCAGGCTCTGCAGGCACTCCACAGTCTCTTCCTTTTCAGAACACATTGTTCATTTCAGGGAGCAGGTTTGTTGCTTGATCTTACTTCTATGTAAATAACCCTTAAGGAATCCTCTTGTGCACTCATATTGAGGCTCTCTGTCTCTTTTCCGATATCCTTCTAGAAGACATGAGTTTATGAATCTTCTACCCCTAACATGTCTGATCTCTCTCCACCACTATCCATGCACTCATTTCTGTGTAAAACTTTGGAGTATTTCTGTGGGGATTTTGTTTCTACTATCTTTCATGATTTCTTGGGCTGGGATGCACTCTTGGTCATTGCTTTTTATCACCACCTGATGATCTTTTTCTCTGTCTCACTTTTAATATGTTTTGATGTTTTGTTCTTGATTATCAATTTCTTCCTCCACGGATAGCAGATCTTTTCCTGTATCACACTGTTAGATGTGTTTTCTGTGTTTTTATTGCTATTCAATACTCGTTGCATCACTAGCAGCTTTCTGGTTTGGATGTCCAATTTTTATTTATCCCCTTGATTCCACTTGCTATCCCCGGCATTGTGCCACACTACTGTTGATCCTGTGTGATTGCTCTACCAAAATGTTTGCATGTGGGTCAATATGACTAATCTCCCTTTCAGGCTTTCAGTCTCCATTTGCATAAATAACTCCTTTTGCTATTAACCTCTCAGTTGTCCAGTGAGTCTTTTCTCAGACATTTCTTTCTCGGTGTTGTCATTTCTCTTCTTCAAGTCTTGGTGCATTCATGTCCTCCAGCCTCTCTCTTCTGGTTTTGCCAAAATCCAACCTAAGTGCAAACCAAGAAGTGATCTAAGAGCCCTTTTCACTCTTTGGCTGAAAATGATCACTGGTTTTCTTGAATTGTTTGAACAGTTACATGATAT
The DNA here is from genome assembly GCF_025201925.1 of Gopherus flavomarginatus. Classification (NCBI taxonomy): domain Eukaryota; kingdom Metazoa; phylum Chordata; order Testudines; family Testudinidae; genus Gopherus; species Gopherus flavomarginatus. The sequence goes on along the minus strand of NW_026114862.1, from coordinate 38,100 downwards.
CAACCTGGGGTTACCCACTTCCACACATACACCTTGGCAGTGGAGGAGCCTGTCATACAGCCAAGTTCTTGTGAGGCCCTTTTTATGGCATTTGTAATATTTATCAATTTGCCTGTGTTTGATTGGGTTGCCAGCCTATGTCCAAACCGGCATTTCTAATTCTCAGGGGTTTATTATTAATTATTATTATTGTTGTTGTTGTAGAAATCCTAGATATTTTAATAGAGATGAATCCAATAATATACTATAGATATAAAATACTCTACAACAGTGGTTTTTAACTTGTGGTCCACAGACCCCTGGAGTTTAAGATTTTCAAAGGTGTCTGCACCTATATTTTTGGGGGTCCACAAATCAAAAAAATGTCCAAAACCACTGCTCTACAAAAATTACAAAATGTAATAGACAGAGAGTTACTTATCGAATTGGCCAGATCCCAAATTCAGTGGGTATGATCAACCATAGCTCCATTGGAGTAAAGGGGCCAGATACCCAACTGGACTAAAAACTGCTATATCTCTGCTGAAGTTAAAGGAACAGATTAAAGAGTTATTAGGCCAGAGAGAAACCAAACTCAAGTGAATGACTGGTGGTTAGGGCCCTCACCATGCATGCAGGAGATCCAGTACCCAGTCCCCTTTCTCCAGCGCTTCTTTCATTATTTAACCACAGTGGAACAGAGTCAACAGGAGAGCCTAAGCAAGGCCCGCATCAGTCTGTCTCATTGTCCCAGCTGGGAGGGGATTTTGTGAATACCTATGAGGAAAGCTTCTGTGATTTAGGTTCTTAATGTGGCGGATAGGGATCAAAGTCCTATTGTGTATTTGGCCCATTTTATCATTGTAGAACACACAAATTCCAGGCAGATTATCACTGTTGGTTTTCTAAATCTTGTCTATTTAAAGAACATATATTTTTAAATGATAGAATAGGGCTCTCTTTATATTCATCCTACTGAAAAGATGACCTCTAGATGACAGTTCAATTCACTTTTATGATCTGAGTAAATTTTATTTATTTATTTGTCTCATAGGTCCTAGTTTTGCTGAAAAAATATCAATGGAAAATCAAACCACATTGACCGAATTTATTCTCCGGGGACTTTACAGTGACCCTCAGATGCAGATTTTTCTCTTCTTCGTGTTTTTAGTTATTTAGCTAATCACTCTGGGTGGTAACATAGTGATCATGGTGGTGATAAGAGCTGATTCTCACCTTCACACCCCTATGTACTTCTTCCTCTTCCATTTATCGTTTGTTGATATCTGCTATTCCTCAGTCACTGTGCCTAACGCGCTGAGGAACTTCCTAGCAGCTCACAAAACTATTTCTGTCAATGGCTGCATTGTCCAGATGTTTTTCATCCTCCTCTCAGCTGGTGCTGAAGCTCTCATTCTCTCAGCCATGTCTTATGACCACTACGCTGCCATCTGTTACCCATTGCATTACATGGAGAGAATGAGCAAAGGGATCTGTGTTCTGTTGGTGAGTGGGGCATGGACAATAGGCTTCTTCTATGCCTTGCTTAATACTATTTTTACCTCCAAGTTGTGTTTCTGTGGGCCCAATGAAATCAACCATTTCAGCTGTGAGCTCCCTCCTCTGTTACAACTGGCCTGCACTGACACCCTCACCAATCAAGTGGTGCTTCTTACTTCTTTTGTGACATTTGCATCAAGTGCCTTCCTCCTCAACCTGATCTCCTACATTCACATCATCTCCACTGTCCTTAGGATACGCTCTGCAGAGGGCAGGCATAAAGCCTTCTCCACTTTCAGCTCCCACCTTATTGTAGTTGGCTTGTTGTACCTGACAGGTTTTCTCCAGTACACAAAACCCAGCTCAGTCTCTTCTGAAGTGCTGGATGAAATATTCTCCATCCAGTACAGTGTCTTGACCCCCATGTTAAACCCCACTTGACGTGGGGCCCTACCACATCCCAGGTGATGTCCCTGACCATTGGGATAAAAGTTATGAGCTGTCTCTTCTTTCTAATTCCTTCTTCTTCCTCCTCCAGCCCCAGGTTCATGTAAAAAAACCCTTAGGTGGGGTAAGAGTGTTCCTAGCTGAGAATAACTAGCAGAAGGATTTGTCTCCCTCATGGGGATATGGGGACTGAACTCTTTGACAGTGGCAGGTCTTGGAACACACTCCTCTCCTCAGCATCTCCCATTGACTAGGAAACCACCTATCATCATGTTAGAACATAAGAACAAATGAAAGACCATCCCAGGTCAGACCAACAGTCCATCTAGCCCAGTATTATGTTTCTGCCAATAGCCAATGCCAGATTCTTCGAAGGGAATGAACAGAACAGACTATTATTGAGTGATACATCCCCTGTCACACAGTCACAGCTTCTGGCAGTGAGAGATTTAGGGACATCCAGAACATGGGGATGCCTCTCTGGCCTTTTGGAGTAACAGCCATTGATGACCTATCTTCCATGAACTTATCTAATTGTTGTTGTTGTTTTTTAAACTGCCTCCAGCTCAAGAAAAAGGGAACAACAGATGTTGTTAAAATGAAAGCCTGATTTTTTTTTTCATTTCAAATGCTTTTTTTCCTTGTCTTTAATAAAAAGATTTTTGTGTGTTTGCCAGGGTACTAAACAGACTGAGGTCTCTGCAAATTGAACTCTGAACCTTGTTTAAAACTGTTTAATGTTGGACAGTGACTGAGTTATGTGGTTTAATCCCTGAAACATGATGCTTAATATCCCTTCAAAATAATTTTCATAATTAATTATCATAAAACTGAATATTTTTTTCTTATCCAAACCTTAGCTGAATATTGCTACATTTTTAGACTTCAAAGTCTCTCTGTCACAAGAAGTTCCACTGTCTAATTATGTGTCTTTTTCATGTCTTCAGCACATGCATAGAACATGCTCCTAACAGTGGTTCACCAAACCATCAACCTCACCTTATAAAAATCCTACCAGAAGAAAGAGAGAAGGTCTCCACTGAGTGGGCGTCTTCATTTCCCTACTAAGTTTTTGTGAATCTCTTCTTCTCTATAGACATGACACTGCATGCATTTGAATGTTTAGACTAAATGGACATACCCATACAGCCTGTCTGCATTCAGACCTCCAACTGAGGGTAGCAAGACTTCCACTTAAGAGCACTTGCAGGACTAAATCTAATCAAAGTATGCATGATCCCCATCCTGCAAATAGATTCACACTCGTGCTAGGATTTGGTACTCACAGTTAGTTTCAATAGAATTATTCATGTGTACTACATATTGACAGGAGTAAAGTTCTTTCTGGATTGAGCTCTATATGCCTATTTATATGAGTATTTGTATTTTCACTAAACCTACCAAATTGAAAAGTGAGATTTGCAAGATGTTAATTAGGCCTGCCCTTTCAGAGGGCTCTGAATTCTGGGCACTGAGGAACAGACAGGAGTAGATCTTGAATACGATGGAAATGAAAATGTAAAGATGGATACTTGGAGTTCCATTGTTGGACCATGTTTGGAAGGAGTGACGTAGGGGAAATGTGAAGGTAGTACCAATTATAGAAAAGCTGAGGGAAATCCAGGCATAGATGGTTTGGCCATGTGAAAAGAAAATTAGAAGAATATATAGGAAACAGGAAGTTAAACTTAAAAGTGGAGGGAAAGAGAAAGGCTGGCAGACCCAGAACTAATGGATGGATGTCATACTAAAGGATATGATTAGCTGCAGAGTTTCCAAAGAATAACATTCAAGAGAGATAAGAATGGATAAGAAAGGTGTGAAGAACAAACCCCATATATATTGGGAAAGTTTTGAAGAAGATTTGAGTTAAGTAAGTGCAGCAAGAGGTTCAGACAATATTTTGCAACTGTTCAAGATAGAGTGCAAGAGTGCAAAACAGTATATTGCAGATATTAGAAGATCTTGTAACATCCTCAACAAATGTTATTGAATTAAGTTTCATATTCTTGGAGTTCATTGTATTAAAAATGCAAATGTTTATGTGCTTCTGTAGGATTGTATGGTGCTTCTTTAGGAGGAAGACATGAATAATGCAATTGCTAGGCTATATGGGGACTTCAAAGGACTTTTTGGGATAATCCGTGTGAAGTGGATTTTCAAGGAAATTGTTGGGGTTGAAGTTTATGCAACTGACCCACCTAAAATCTGTTCTTCTGAAGCTACACTTTGAGCAGATACCCATTTTTCTGGCTGATTACCTAGTCAAGGTCTCTTCAAAGAGCCAAACTTGAGAAGTCAATTACTGAGAGAGTGAGGTAATGCTCTTGGTCTCATCTGAGATATGATGAGCTTGACACCACAAGAAAACCTCTGGGTAGGGGTAGAAGGACAGCTCCTGCAAGAACCCTGCACACATACTTAATCTCATCTAATCTCTTATTACACTAAAATCTAAATTAATTTGGCTTCAGTCTTAAATTACAGGAACACAACCTGTCTGATCTGCATTCTCTTGGCCTACCCAGAGTCTCCTGTTTGTCCGTATCATTCTCAGTGTGGTTCCCCCAGCCTCTTCAAACTGGTTCCAATGCTCCTGAAGTACAGAAGGCTACATGCTTTAACATATTGACTCTCAATGTCCATTAAGGCTGCGTCTACACTATGAGCTAGAGGTGGGATTCCCAGTTCATAGAGCTAGCATTCCAAAGTTAGCAGTGTAGCAGTAGTATCATGGACAGCAGTGAGCAGAGGCACAGACTAGTTTCACTGAGTAGAAACCTGCCTGAACCTCATGGGTATGTATTTGACATGCCTTGCCCATGCCAACACATGCCACTGCCTGTACTACAGCAGCTACATTACAATTTTGAGTGAGTTACCTCAATGAGAGCTAGTGTGAGTGTGTCTACATGAGCTGGGAATCACACCCCTAGCTGACTGTGTAGACACACAAACTGTAAGGTGTTAGGCAACTATTGGAAAGGGCTTCCTCCCTCTTCCTCTGGTGAGTTCTAGTTTTTGCCTTCGATTATACGATCATCTATGTATCTGCTGGTAGTCCCATATCTCTTTCCATCTCATTTTAGGACTAAGAGAATGCAGTCCCTGTCCCCATTAAGAAAGATACCACCCTCTCCTACTGGTTTCACAGGGAGAATTTCTTCTTTCACATTCTTCACAAAAAATGAATAGAGCTGGTTGAAAATGGAAATATTTTCATGAAAAAAAAAATCATGTCCCTCTTTCTCATCAAAATTCACAACTTTTGCAACCAACTCATTGAATAGAAAATAGCATGAGTTATCTACTCTCATCTCCTGCTTTTGCAAGGTGTCACTTTGTTGGACTGTAATTTCTTTAGAACATGATTGATGACCATTTCTGTGTGTGTTAGTTCTGGTCAAAAGGTTTTCATATGTTTGGAAAATCAAATTAGGAAGTGTTGTATTGTCAAGATAGAAATTTTCTACGGGAAAATCTGAATTTTGAAGAAACATATTTTTCTTTTCTTGAGGCGGGGAGAGAATTCCATTTCAATTTGATATCTCAAAATGAAATGAAATTTTGTTTCAAAATGTCCAATTGAACATTTTCATTTTGAATAGACATTTTCACTTAAATTAACATTAAAATGAGTCCTTTCAAGGTCATAGAAAATTAAAGTATTAATTCAACATGAAAGTTTTCATTAGAAATGGACACTTGAAGAAGAAATATTTTGTTCCAATCAAATTTAAAGATGAAATGTTTAGACATCTAAACCTTTTAGAATTTTTCATCTCATAAAATTTTGACATTTCATCTTTTTGGACCCTCTTGGGAGTAAACAAAATATCAAAATACAGAGCTTCCTGGGTGATGGAAATTTCTGTATCGTTTCTAACATTTGTACACTGCCAAGCATAACAAGGGATTGATTTCATAGATTCAAAGACCAGAAGGGACCACTGTGATCCCCTAGTCTGACCCATATCACATAGGCTAAGTGTGTGTGTATATATATAAAAAATAAAGAAGTGGTTACTCCAGTGTTTCAGTCTATTATATTTAAGCTCTCTGGGTCATAGACACTCTTTAATTTCATCTTAAGCACCGAGACTAGTATTTTGTTAGAGCTTAATGGACGATTGATGGTAATAACCTTCTGTAATCTGGGGAAAAGAACCTCACAGATGAACTGCAGAGTTTAACACATGTTGTAATAATTTGGCCTACAAACTTACCCTCATTATGCGCTCAACTTTGAAAAGTATATGACAGTTCATCAGATGTCACAGTAGCCTCTAATAGCGAATGGTGATGGAAATAGAAAAAAACAGGGGTGGCCAACCTGAGCATGAGAAGGAGCCAGAATTTGCTGATGTCCATTGCCAAAGAGCCACAGTAATACATCAGCAACACCCCCATTAGCTCCCCTGTCCCCACTCCCAGCGCCTCCCACCCACTGGCAGCCCCCCCTATCAGCACCTCCCCACATCTCCCAATCAGCTGTTTCATGGCATGCAAGAGGCTCAGCAGGTGAGGGGGAGAGGGAGGAGTGAGGGCATAGTAGGCTCAGGGGAGGCGGCAGGAGGGGGTGGAGTGGAGGCAGAGCCAGGGGTTGAGCAGTGACCACCCCCCAGCACATTGGAAAGTTGGCACCTGTAGCTGCAGCCCTGGACTCGGTGCCTATGCAAGGAGCAGCATATTAATTTCTGAAGAGCCTCATGTTGCTCTGGAGGCACAGGTTGGTCTCTAAAGGGAAGGAGAAAGAGAGACTGAATTAGTCCAAAGGAAAAGGTTCCCTGATAGAACTCACAAAGTGTGCTAAGATAATGCCTCATAAATAAGGCAGTGAGAGGCAGAAGAATCAGTGAACCAAAATCAGTGTATCAAACCAGGCCTAATGGGTGAGCAAAGTAATGAGGGGATGGGCGACTGCACCCATCAGTCCCTTTAGGGGTTCTTAAAGAAAGAGACTTTGAGTAGAAAAGTTGGCTACTGGATTGAGTGTCACCATCATGGCTGACATGCCCACCGTTTCTTGGGACCACAGAACTTCTTCATTCTAATCCTGAGAGCTGTCCTGACCAGACTGGTCCAGAGAGAGGGAGGAAGATGACATCACCACTGCCTCCAGCTAAATCCCAAATACCACCTGAATTGTGAGACTTTATCTTGCTCTATCTTCCTCTCCTTCAATTCACCTCCTTTTCCTTCTTCACTTTATTTCTTCTCTTTCCTACTCCTCCCTTTTTCCCTTCTGTCTAATGAGAGTCTGGCTTAGCAGGACAAGGCTATATACTTTGCAGCACTGCTGTGAGCCTGTGACCAGAAAGAGGCCACTGAAAGTAATGCCCTAAACAGCTGGATACTGATACAATCTTGCCAGATCTCTAAGTGGCTAATAAGACTGTGGGCCGTGCCTGTGTTTCTCCAGCTGTGAGGTTGCAAATGAAAGTCAACCTCAGAGACTGAAGCTGCATTTTCTATCTTTGCTTTTCCTTTCTCTCCTCTTGTGTGTGTGTTTCTGTTGTTTTGTCTTCTAGGAGATGGGATCAGACTTTAACAAGAACAGCAATGATAGCTCTACTAATTTCTCTTTTCCTCCAAAGAACAGTTATTACCATCCTCAATGCCATCTAAGAATGTATCAGCTAAAGTGGAGGGGAATAATGGAGGTTGTTAAAATATAAGCCTTATTTAACTCTTTCCTTTTCAAATACTTTATTTTTTTGCCTTCTTTTCTGAGTCTTTAATAAAAGCTAAAAATGATGTTTAATGGTGTATTTGCCATGGTAACGAGCAGGCAGAGCTCTATGTATACCAAATTCTGAAGCCTATTTAATAACGTTCAGTGTTAGACAGTGATTGGTTTATGTTTGTAGAATCATAGAAATTGAAGGGATTGCTGAGCCCTGTGCTGTGTGTTTGCAGCAGGGCCAAGTTACTCTCCCTGATAAGTTATTTTGCCCCAGATCCCTAAATGACTCCCTGAAGAATTGAATTCATAGCTCTGAGTTTAGCAGGCCAATGCTCAAACCACTGAGCTATTCCTCCCTCCCTTTTGCTTCTTCCTGTTGGGGCCATATATTCCATCTAAATTAATAGACGATATAGTGATGCACATGAAGTCCTTTGAGTTCTTTGGATAAAGGAAGCTGCAGAAGAAAATAGCTTGCCTCTTGTACTGCCATTGTCTGTGTTGTGGGAAAATAAGAATTAACATATTGAGTCAGACCTGTCATCTAGTCTAGATTCCTCTTTCTGGCTGTGACCAGAACCAGCTTTTCAGAGGAAGATCCAATAACCTGTCAGTACACAGATGTGAGATAATCTGTCCCCATAGCAGAGTCTCCAATTATTAGAGTTTGGTTTAAAACCTGAAGTTTGATATTTAATATCCCTACCAAAAATCTTATCATAAAGAATTACGATACTCTGACTACTTTTCTTCTGCAATCTCTTTCAGAATTCTTCTTACATTTCTGGTCTCTACGTCTCCCGGGGGCAACGAGTTGCACATTTTAATTACGTGTCTTAGTAGTGACATCCTGTCAACAGTAGTTCACCAAACAAACACCCTCATCTTATATAAACTCTATAGAAAAAAATTACAACTTGGTTGAGTGGGCTGTTTCATTCATCTATTATGTTTATGTGCATCTCTTCTTCTCTATAGACATGATATAGAATACACTTGAGTATTTAGACTAAATAGTCATATCTCTACAGCCTGTCTGCATTCAGAACTCCAACAGAGGCTAACAAGACTTCTTCTTTTTGACTTCCCGAGGGTTTGAGCCCAGTCAGTATTGTGTGTGATCCAAGTCCTGCAGACAGATTCAGAATCATGGTAGTGGTCCATAGTCACACTTAACTGGAATATGAGTATTCATGTCTTCATCCTATACACTGGAGTAGTCCTTTTGCAGGATTGGTCACTATATGAATATTTATATGAGCATTTGAGTTTTCATCAAGCCAACCAGATTGAAAAAGTAAGGACTACAAGATGGTAATTAGATTTTCATTTTTCCAGGGCTCTGAATTCTGAGCACTGAGGAAGAAAAAGGAGGAAATCTTGAATACAAGGGGAATGAAAAATTTAAGATGGGTGGTTGGAGTTACAAGGATGGACCATGTTCAGAACAAACAAAGAAGGGGAAGTGGGAAGGTGGTACCAATTATTTAAAAAAGCTGAGGGAATCCAGATTTAGATGGTTCACCTATGCAAAAAGAAAATCGTGAGAACATATAGGAAAGAAGGAATTAAATTTATAAGTGGAGGGTAAGAGAAGTATTGGAAGACCCAAAATTAGACTGATGGATGTCACAGTGAAGAATTTGGTTAGTTTCTTGGTTTCAGAGGAAATATATACATGACAGACTAGAATGGATAAGAAGAACTTGAAGACCAAACCCTTTATAAATAGGAAGAAGGCTAGAAGAAGATTTGAGTTGGGAAAGTGCAGCCAGAGGTTCAGACACTATATTGCAAGATTGTCATTGTGACAGAAAAGACAATATCCTGTAATATCTTGGAAAAACCTTACTGAATTAAGTTTAACATGCTTGGAGTTTGTTGAATTAAAAATGCAAATGTTTATGTACTGTTGTAAAATTGCATGGAAATTCTTTAGGAGGAAGTCATGAATAATGCAATCTCTGGGAGCTATTAGGAACTTCAAAAGACTATTGGGGACAATGCGAGTGAAGTGGATGTCGAAGGACATTTTTTTGGGGGGAGGGCGAAGGGAATGTAAATGCAGGCCCTGATTTAGAGGAGACAACCCAGGGCTTGGGGGGCCTGGGTCTCAGGGTGCTGTTTTTGTTGTTAGGTACAAAATACAGATTTACAAATCCTAGTGTGCAAATGTATCTTCTTATATGACAGGGATAAATCATGCATGCAAATCATGCACCAAAGTCATGAAATATGCTAAAAATGCAATTTAAAAAATAAGATATTCAAACATTTAACCAATGGATGGGAGGCCCCAAAGATGCTTCTCACCTGGGATGCCATTTGGTCTAGGGCCAACCCTGTGCAAATGAATCACCTGGAAACCCTACTTTTGAAGCTATACTTTGAGGAGAGATTGTCTGGCTGATAATACATGCAAGGTCTCTTCAAAGAGACAAACTCGATAAAAGAGTCACTCTCAGACTCAGGCATTGTTCTTGTTCTGATGTGACGATGTGAAGAACATGAATCCACAGGAAAATCCCTGAGTGGGCACTGAAGGACAGCTCTTACCAAAGCCCATGTTGCAGTTGGGGTGATCTCTTGTAAGCTTGTTGTATAGGTTTCTTTTATTGATTTTAATATATTTTTCTGGGTAGTGATTTACCTTAAGACTAAGAGTTTGCTTACAAAGAACTCTGTAGTAAATTACAAACATAGCAATTACACTGGGTAGTGTATCTGAGAATAGAAGTGAAGCTGGTCTGTTAGGCAATGTATTTTTTGCTTGGAATAACACAGTGAAGGCAGGTAACTGATCAGCCCTGGAATACCCCATCAGAAGGAAGAACAATCAGGTCTCCACCCAAGAGAGGTAATGGCTGGGGAGCAGGAGGCCTGAGACTGGGTGGCCTCACTGACCACAGCAGAAGAAACACAGGTGCTCTTGTCCTGAACTTTACCAATCGTTGCACGGTCAGTCCCGTTTAAGGAGCAAACCCCATTCAGCAGACCCTGAGAATCTCCATCTGGTTCCTAGCTCTCTGCCCTATGCTACCTTTCCTAGGGAAAACAACATCCTTCTGATGCAGGTTTATTTTCCATATGGTGCTGGATCACTTCATGTCCACAAGACATAGAGTCTCTGCCCCACAGAGGATGGTCTACCCATTGAACAGTGACCTGGAAAAGAATTCTGGGATGTTTGAAAGCTCGTCTTTTTCATTAATAAAAGTGGTCCAACTTGTCACAGAGAGCGAGAGAGACATGCTAATGAAAGAATAAATGACACATGGAGAAGTATAAAGAGAAATAATGCTGTTAGTCTATCATGAGGTAACACATTCTACAGTTAATAAAAATGTATACTATTCACATCAGGAAATGTTCAAAATATGTATGGGGGCAGTTTCTGATCTCTTGAAAAAGGCATAGACCCATGTCAGTGTTTTCCATTTGTCAGTCAAACGTTAGCTGTGAATGCTTGCCTTGTTTTGGGCCCTTAAGTTATTTCTGAACTCATCCTGATTACACTGAATGCTTTGAAAATAATTTGGATGGGCAATTTCTTTTGCCCAGGGTTAATCGTGAGATGCCAACATAGCATGTAAATGGCAACAACATTGAATGGGTGAATAATTTTAAGTATCTGGGTAATCAGATGATGGCAGGAGGTCTATATTTGAAGAAGTCACAGGTCTGATGGATCTTGTGTCAACGGCATTTCAGCATCATTCAAAGGCCTCTGCTTAGGTAACAGGATGTCTCTGTGACAACTAAGAAACAAGTGTTACATGTTATTGTGATGACATCTCTCATATATGCAGAAGAAACATATTAATTAAACACAGCTGAGGACAGGAAACTAAACAGTTTTCAGTGTCAAAAGTTCTTAACTTCTTAACTTCAAATTGTTTGATTTGTCACAAATGAGGAGATACTTAGATGATCCCAGCAAGTTGCAGTCTGGCATCAATTGAGAAGATGACTGCAATGGTGGAGTCATGTTCAACTTGCAGAAAAAGTTATGCTTTTACTGAAGCTTTTTATATCTGGGGTCAAGGGAAATAGAGCACAAGGCTGACTAAGAGGAAGTTTGGAAGATGCAATTTTGCGGGATTTAAGAAACCCTAGTCCTCCCATACTGACTCTTGTGGAAGGAAGAAGACTTGCAAGGAACCATTTCAGATGGAAACCATTTCTATACACTGTCATGGCTGCATTATAGCCATGTGTATCTGCTGATGCTGCTGTGCTGCTGATTTATACAAAGCAAACAGATTCAAGAGGAGACACGGAGAAAGCCCTGCCTCAATCTAGCCTAGAGATTAAAGCACTTTCCTAAGAGATGGGAAACCAAGCTTCAAATCTCTGCACCACAACAGACAGAGGTGGGTCATGAATGAATGTCACCCAAATGTCAGGTGTTGAGTCCCCTAACCAATGTGTTAAAGGTACTGCAAGTCAATAAGGTTCCCTGTGCCTCTTTGTGAATTTAGCCTTATTTCCCCCTTTGGCTTGGATGAAACTATTTGGTAAACTTGTTTCCAATTTACAAATGTATCAGGTCAATTACAACAGCATTTTTGGTGAATCAGCTGTTTGTCTGTAAAATTTTTGCCCAGTTCTATACAATATAGCTTTTCTTTTGTCTCATCTCCTATTCTTTCCTGCCATTTTACAGTCTATTTGCTCCTTTCTCATTCCTTAACCTGTGTATCCATCTATTGGTGATATTTAAGGATGGCTGGCCTACTCCCATGCTTTCACCTCCACTGCCGTCTTGTGGAATTATACGTTATGACTATTATCTTCAAAGGAGTCTAGGGAGATTAAATGATTTGCTATTTGGATGTCTAACCCTTTAGCCTGTTTAGAGAATCTGAGCCTAAATACATGCCTTTTTAGTTGACTGTCTCTGAGATTGGAAACCTAAATCACTTGGGCTCTTTTCATAATCTAAGCCTCCGGACCCTCATTCTTATGAATCATACACCATTTTTTAATGGCTGACCCAACTCAATGTTCTTGGTAGCTTGTTACAGAGAGTGAACTTCAGGGATCTTGCTCCAGGGGGAACAAGACAGCATTTAAACAGCTCTCAAGAAATCAGCTCTTAGACTTGGAGTCTGCTAAGGAAAAGGTCTTTGTTCCACTCCCACTGATAACACTTGAAGGGTCTCACTGCTCCCGGTAAAAAAATATTTGATGTCTTAAATGCTGTTTTCCAGAGGCAGAGAGAGAGATTAGATGGACAAATCAATAAGTTTGCGAATAGACTAAGAAAACAAAAAGAGAAAATCACAGGTCGGAATGATCACACCATCTTTAAGATCTACATTAAAAGGTAGGTGAGTTGATTCATGTTTTTATTCACTGTAATCTTTTATTTTCCTTTTAATTTCAAAGGACCAAGTTCTGCCCCTAACCCTTATCTAGGGGTGGGTCTCTCGGCAGAGTCCCTTTGATTTCTGCCTGAATGCAGCAGTCGGCTCACACAGAGTCAGTTGCAGCGTAGAGGTCATGGCTTGCAATCCAGTCATCTCTGTCTCTCTCTGTGTGTTTCTCAAGGCAGCACTGAGAAAATTGAGTTCAGCTGGTGCAAGATAACAGTAGTTTCTACTTTTGGAGTCTGTGTGTTGGGAGGTCAGCAGATTAGGGGCAGGGCATTCTCTAGAGAAGACACTAAGCTTTTGGTTTCATTGTGCACAGTGCCTTTGTTACATCTTTCGTCCATCTCTTTGTTCGGGCATTTGTCTGATTAGCTGATAGTTTGGAAAAGATGAAGAAACAATCTCTTTGCTCTGGGATACATATGGGATAAACATAGATATGAACTTGGACAGAACATTGGCTTCGTTCCCATTTCAACTACAAATCAATGTCAATTCCATTAGGGCAGGAGAGATTCTCTTACGTAGGAAAAGCCTGATATTCAGATGTGCAGGATCCTGAGTCAAAAGTCCCATTGGGTAGAGTTTAAGTGACTTAGGAATAAAACTCCTGTTAACTTACAATCAGACCCCTCTTTCTAAAATCATGTTCTCGTAGTGTCTGAGAGCTCTGTCTGCTGGAAGTCACTGACTATGATGAATTGCACATCTCACATGTTCCTCAGTTGCTCATTCAGACCCTTAGGGATCACTCTAAGTATTCCAATAATCGCTGGGGTCATCTGTGTTCTATGTTTCAATAATCAATCTACTTTGTGAAAGTGTTTTCATACTTTGCTATCTTGTCTTTTTGTTTCTTTTTTATGACACTATCTGCCAGCCTGGTGATATATATTAATATTTGGCCCATGTTTCTGCACTGCTTAGTCTGTGAAAATTGCAAGATCCCATAAAATCTTAGCCTCTTCATTCTCAATCACACTTCGAATTTGATGGTTGTAATAACACACAATTCATTTAAATATGTACTTCCACAGAGATTCCAGTGCAGGAGCTTCGTGGCCTCATGTGTGTGTTCTCTCCTAGCCAGGCTCTGCAGGCACTACACAGTCTCTTCCTTTTCAGAACACATTGTTCATTTCAGGGAGCAGGTTTGTTGCTTGATCTTACTTCTATGTAAATAACACTTAAGGACTCCTCTTGTGCACTCATACTGAGGCTCTCTGTCTCTTTTCCAATATGCTTCTAGAAGACATGAGTTTATTCATTGTCTATCCCTAATAGGTCTGATCTCTCTCCACCACTATCCATGCACTCATTTCTGTATAAAACTTTGAAAATTTTCTGTGGGGATTTCGTTTCTACTATCTTTCATGATTTCTTGGGCTGGGATGCACTCTCTGTCATTGCTTTTTATCACCCCAGATAATCTTTTTCTCTGTCTCACTTTTAATAAGTTTGATGTTCTATTCTTGATTATCAACTTCTTCCTCCACGGATAGCAGATATTTTCCTGTATCACACTGTTAGATGTGTTTTCTCTGTTTTTATTGCTATTCAATACTCATTGCATCACTAGCAGCTTTCTGGTTTGGATGTCAAATTTTTACTTATCCCTTTGATTCCACTTGCTCTTCCTGGCACTGTGCCACACTACTGTTGATCCTGCGTGATTGCTCTACCAAAATATTTGCATGTGGGTCAACATGACTAATCTCCCTTTTCAGGCTTTCAGTCTCTATTTGCATAAATAACTCCTCTCTTCTATTAACCTCTAAGTTGTCCAGTGAGTCTATGCTCAGTCATTTCTTTCTCGATGTTGACATTTCTCTTCTTCAAATCTTGGTGCATTCATGTCCTCCAGCCTCTCTTTTCTGGTTTTGAGAATAATAATAATAATAAATAGAAATAACTGGAGATATACCAATCTCCTAGAAGTGCAAAGGTCCTTGAAAGCTCATTGAATCCAGCCCCCTGCCTTCACTAGCAGGACCAATTTTTGCCACAGATCCCTAAGTAGCCCCCTAAACGATTGAACTCACAACCTTGGGTTTAGTAGGCTAATGCTCAAACCACTGAGCTATCCCTCCCTCTGACGAAAGCCAAATCTTAGTGCAAGTCTTGGTGCATTCATGTCCTCTGGTTTTGCCAAAATCCAACCTAAGTGCAAACCAAGAAGTGATCTAAGAGACCTTTTCACTCTTTGGCTGAAAATGATCTCTGGGTTTCTTGAACTGTTTGGACAGTTGTATTATATCAACCTAGGGTTACTCACTTCCACACACACACCGTGGCTTTGGAGGAGCCTATCATACAGCCAAGCGCTTGTGAGGCCCTCTTTATGGTGTTTTTAATATTTATCAATTTGCTTGTATTTGGTTGGGTTGCCAGCCTATGTCCAAACTGGCATTTCAAATTTTCAGTGTTTTTTTAATTAATTATTAATTATTATTATTGGTGTTGTTGTTGTAGAAATCCCAGATATTTTAATAGGGATGAATCCAATAATATACTATAGATATAAAATACTCTACAACAGTGGTTTTTAACTTGTGGTCCACAGACCCCAGCTGGTTCATAGACCACATATATGATTTTCAAAGGAGTCTGCATCTATATTTATGTGGGTCCACAAATGAAAAAAAAAGCCAAAAACCTCTGCTCTACAAAATTACAAAATGTAATAGAAAGAGAGTAACTTATCGAATTGGCCAGATCCCAGATTCAGTGGGTTTGACTCAGCCATAGCTCCATTGGAGTAAAGGGGCCACATACCCAACTGGAGTAAAAACAGCTGTCTCTCTGCTGATGTTAAAGGGACAGATTAAAGAGTTATTAGGCCAGAGAGAAACTGCAAGCAAGCGAATGACTGGTGGTTAGGGCCCTCACCATGCATGCAGGAGATCCAGTATCCAGTCCCCTTTCTCCAGTGCTTCTTTCATTATTTAATCACAGTGGAACAGATTCAACAGGAGAGCCTAAGCAAGGCCCGCATCAGTCTGTCCCATAGTCCCAGTTGGGTGGGGATTTTGTGAATACCTATGAGGAAAGCTTCTGTGATTTAGGTTCTTAAAGTGGCAGTTAGGGATCAAAGTCCTATTGTGTATCTGGCCCATTTTGTCATTGTAGAACACACAAATTCCAGCCAGATTATCGCTGCTGGTTTTCTAAATCCTGTCAATTTAAAGAACATATATATTTTACAGGATAGAATAGGGCTCTCTTTATATTCATCCTATTGAAAAGATGACCTCTAGATAACAGTTCAGTTCACTTTTATGATCTGAGTTAATTTTATTTATTTATTTGTCTTATAGCTACTAGTTTTGCTGAAAAAAATATCAATGGAAAATCAAACCACAGAAACCGAATTTATTCTCCTGGGAATTTACAGTGACCCACAGATACAGATTTTCATCTTCTCAGTGTTTTTAGTTATTTACCTAATCACTCTGGGTGGTAACATAGTGATCATGGTGGTGATAAGAGCTGATTCTCACCTTCACACCCCTATGTACTTCTTCCTCTTCCATTTATCCTTTTTTGATATCTGCTATTCCTCAGTCACGATGCCTAACGCGCTGAGGAACTTCTAGCAGCGCACAAAACTATTTCGGTCAATGGTTGCATTGCTCAGATATTCTTCATCCTCCTCTCAGCTGCTACTGAAGCTTTCATTCTCTCAGCCATGTCTTACGACCGCTACGCTGCCATCTGTGACCCATTGCATTATATGGAGAGAATGAGCAAAGGGATCTGTGTTCAGCTGGTGAGTGGGGCATGGACAATAGGCTTCTTCCATGCCTTGCTTAATACTATTTTTGCCTCCAAGTTGTGTTTCTGTGGGCCCAATGAAATCAACCATTTCAGCTGTGAACTCCCTCCTCTATTACGACGATCCTGCACTGACACCCTCACCAATCAAGTGGTGCTTCTTACTTCTGTTGTGCTATTTGGGTCAAGCTCCTTCCTCCTTACCCTGATCTCCTACATTCACATCATCTCCACCGTCCTGAGGATACGCTCTGTGGAGGGCAGGCATAAAGCCTTCTCCACCTGCAGCTCCCACTTGATTGTGGTTGGCTTGTTGTATCTGGCAGGTTTTCTCCAGTACACAAAACCCAGCTCAGTCTCTTCTGTGGTGCTGGATGAAATATTCTCCATCCAGTACAGTGTCTTGACCCCCATGTTAAACCCCATCATCTACAGACTGAAAAACAAGGAGGTGAAAACAGCTCTAAGGAAAATGTTGGGAAAATTAAAGTTTCTCAAGTAATGTTAAGTATCAGAGCGGTAGCAGTGTTAGTCTGGATCTGTAAAAAGCAACAGAGACTTCTGTGGCACCTTTAAGACTAACAGATGTATTGGAGCATAAGCTTTTGTGGGTATTCATCCAATACATCTGTTAGTCTTAAAGGTGCCACAGGACTCTCTGTTGCTTCAAGTAATGTTGATGATCTTAAATAAATTAAATTACACATGTTTACATCAGAGAGCATAGAACTGTGGATAACTTTTGTTTGGGAAATTCCCAGCTCAGGTAACTGACAGACATATTGGAACAAAACCTCATTTGGTCTAAATGAGTGTGGCTCCATTGACATCAGCAGGCCAGATTCCTAGCTGCAAAAGAGTCACTAGAGTACAGGATCTTGGGTCTCCTAAATCCAGAGTGAATATTCTGAGCACCAGGCTGTAGAGTCATTCACACATTTCTTACTTTCCTCTATGTCCATATCTCTTTAATCTGGCCCACTGACTTCAGGGGAGCTAAGGCCAATTTATGCCATCTGAGATTCTGGCCAATTCCATAAAAATAATCTCTTCATCTATTAATCTCTGTCCTTTTGTTTTTTGACTAATTTGTTTAAACTCCATTTAATATCAGTTATCTTATTCTATCCTACTAAAATCTCAAGGATTTTCAATGATAATTAATAAGGATAATATAGTAATCATTGGAGCCAATGGGTTTACTCCCCAGGGAGGGCTAGATCTGCAAAGGAACTTAGGCTTGAACAAGAGAGTTAGAGAGAGACCCACATGAGTGTATCTTGGTGGTTAGGCCATCCACGTTGATGGGGAGAAATCCCGTCTTTAAATCCTGTCTCTATCAGCCCCTTGACGTGGGGCCCTACCACATCCCAGGTGACGACCCTGACCATTGGGACAAAAGTTATGAGCGGTCTCCTCCTTCTAATTCCTCCTTCATCCTCCTCCAGCCCCACATTCATGTTAAAAAAAACCCTTAGGTGGGGTTAAAGGGTTCCTAGCTGAGAGTGACAAACAGAAAGATTCATCTCCCTCACGGAGGTATGGGAACTGAACTCTTTGACAGCAGCAGGGCTTGGAACACACCCCACTCCTCAGCATCTCCCATTGACTAGGGAACCACCAATTATCATGTTAGAACATAAGAAGAAATGAAAGACCATTCCAGGTCCAAGCAAAGGTTTGTCTAGCCCAGTATCCTGTTTCTGACAGTGGCCAGTGCCAGATTCTTCAAAGAAATGAACTGAACAGACAATTATTGAGTGATCCATCCCCTGTCATCCAGTCCCAGCTTTTGGCAGTCAGAGGTTTAGGGACATCCAGAACAGGGGGTTGCCTCTCTGGCCTTCTGGACTAATAGCCATTGATGACTTATCCTGCATGAACTTATATAATTGTTTTTTAAAAACTATCTCCAGCTCAAGAAAAAGGGAACAAGAGATGTTGTCAAAATGAAAGCCCGATTTAATATTTTACAGTTCAAATGCTTGTGATACAGCATGGCCAGCAGGCAGCAGGAGAGTGTTAGCAGGGAGCCTTATTCCCTGCAAGGGGAGGAAGGTTTGCTGTAGATTAATTAGAGCACCTCAAGCCAATTAGAGCACCAGCAGTCAGTCAAGTGATAAACCCCCCCCTGCTTCAGTCAGACAGGGTGGGAGTTGGAGCAGGAAGGTTTGATTGGAGCAGAGAGCAGTTTGAAGGAGTTGGAGCAGAGAAGAGTTTTGAAAAGAGACCAAAAGGAAAGTTTGGAGGAGTGCTGCGGTGCGCTGAGAAATCCAAAAAGCCCTAGGTAAGGGGCACCTGGCTTATGTAGAAGAAGGGCAAGAAGCCCCTTCACAAGCTGAAGGGCAGGAGAGGGAAGCAGCCCAGGGGAAGGAATCGCTATTTCAAGTGGTTCACCACAAACCTCAGGCCCCTGGGTTGGGACCTGGAGTAGAGGGCGGACCCAGGTGCCTCCCTCTCCACTTCCCTCCTCAAGGACAATAGTGGGGTAATTAAAATACCGATTCAGAGGCAAGCAAGAGTGCCCTGAACCTCCCCCAAAGAAGAGAAAACGTGAGACCCAGCATAACAGTACCGGCAATTTGCCACATGCTTTTTTCCTTCTTGTCTTTAATAAAAGATTTTTGTGTGTTTGCCAAGGTACTAAACAGATTGAGGTCTCTGCAAACCGAACTCTGAACCTTGTTTAAAACTGTTTAATGTGGGATAGTGACTGGGTTATGTGGCTTAATCTCTGAAACATGATGTTTAATATCTCTTCAAAATAACCTGTCATAATTAATTATCATAAACCTGAATATGTTTTTTTTATCTAAACCTTATCTGAATATTACTACATTTTTGGTCTTCAAAGTCTCTCTGTCACAAGAAGTTCCCCCTTCTAATTATGTGTCTTCTTCATGTCATCAGCACATGCACAGAACACTCTCCCAACAGTGGTTCACCAAACCACCAACCTCACTTTATGAAAATCCTACAGGAAAAAAGAGATGAGGTCTCCGCTGAGTGGGCATCTTCATTTCCCTATTATGTTTTTGTGAATCTCTTCTTCTCTATAGACATGATACTGCATGCACTTGAATGTTTAGACTAAATGGACATATTCCTACACCCTGTCTGCATTCAGAACTTCAACTGAAGCTAACAAGACTTTTACTTACAGATCACCTGCAGAACTGAATCTAATCAACATTATGCATGATCCCCATCCTGCAGATAGATTCACACTCATGCTAGGAGTCTGTACTCACACTTAATTTCAATAAAATTATTCATGTGTACTACATATTTACAGGAGTAAAGTTCTTTCTGGATTGGGCACTATATGCCTATTTATGTGAGTGTTTGTCTTTTCACTAAACCTACCAAATTGAAAAGTGAGATCTGCAAGATGTTAATTAGGCCTGCACTTTCAGAGAACTCTAATTCTGGGCACTGAAGAACAGACAGGAGCAGATCTTGAATACAATGGAAATGAAAATGTAAAGATGGATACTTGGAGTTCTGTGGATGGACCATGTTTGGAGCTAATGAAGTAGGGGAAATGTTAAGGTGGTATCAGTTAAAAAAAAAGCTGAAGGAATTGAGGCATAGATAGTTTGGCCATGTGAAAAGAAAAGCAGAAGAATATATAGGAAACAGGGAGTTAAACTTGGAAGTGGAGGAAAAGAGAAGGGTTAGCAGACTCAGAGCTAGCTGGATGGATGTCATATTAAGGACATAGACTCATAGACTTTAAGGTCAGAAGGGACCATTATGATAAACCCCTAACCTATGTCTGAGTTACTGAAGTCCTCAAATTGTGATTTGAAGACCTCAAGCTGCAGAGAATCCTCCAGCAAGTAATACGTGCCTCATGCTGCAGAGGAAGATGAAAAACCTCCAGAGTCTCTGCCAATCTGCCCTGGAGGAAAATTCCTTCCTGACCCCAAATATGGCGATCAGTTAAACCCTGAGCATGTGGGCAAGACTCACCAGCCAGCTCCCAGGAAAGAATTCTCTGTAGTAACTCATATCCCAATCCATCTAACATCTCATCACAGACCATTGGGCCTATTTACCTGCTGATAACCAAAGATCAATTGCTAAATTCATTGCCAGAATTAGGCTATCCCATCATACCATCCCCTCCATAAACTTATCAAGCTTAGTCTTAAAGCCAGATATGTCTTTTGCCCCCACTACTCCCCTTGGAAGGCTGTTCCAGAACTTCACTCCTCTAATGGTTAGAAACCTTGGTCTAATTTCCAGTATAAACTTTCTACTGTCCAATTTATATCCATGTGTTCTTGTGTCCACATTGGAACTAAGCTTAAATAATTCCTCTCCCTCCCTGATATTAATCCCTCTGATATATTTATAAAGAGCAATCATATCCCGCCTCAACCTTCTTTTGGTTAGGCTAAATAAGCCAAACTCTTTGAGTCTCCTTTCATAAGACAGGTGTTCCATTCCTTGGATCATCCTAGTAGCCCATCTCTGAACCTGTTCTAGTTTGAATTCATTCTTCTTAAACACTGGAAACCAGAACTGCACACAGTATTCCAGATGAGATCTCACCAGCACCTTGTACAATGATACTAACACCTCCTTATCTTTGCTGGAAATACCTTGCCTGATGCATTCTAAAATTCATTAGCTTTTTTAACGGCCATATCACATTGGTGGCTCATAGTCATCCTGTGATCAACCAATACTCCGAGGTCCTTCTCCTCCTCTGTTACTTCCAACTGATGTGTCCCCAATTTATAACTAAAATTCTTGTTATTAATCCCTAAATGCATGACCTTGCACTTTTCACTATTAAATTTCATCCTATTACTTTTACTTCAGTTTACAAGGTCATTCAGATCTTCTTATATGATATCCCGGTCCTTCTCTGTGTTAGCAATACCTCCCAGCTTTGTGCCATCCGCAAACTTTATCAGTACATTTCTGCTTTTTGTGCCAAGGTCAGTAATAAAAAGGTTAAATAAGATTGGTCTCAAAACTGATCCCTGAGGAACTCCTCTAGTAACCTCTTTCCAGACAAACAGTTCACCTTTCAGTACGACCCATTGTAGTCTCCCCTTTAACCAGTGCCTTATCCACCTTTCATACTGATTCCCATCTTTTCCAATTTAACTAATAATTCCCTGTGTGGAACCATGTCAAATGCCTTACTGAAATCGAGGTAAATTAGAACCACTGCATTTCCTTTGTCTAAAAAATCTGTTACTTTCTCAAAGAAGGAGATCAAGTTGGTTTGGCACAATCTACCTTTTGTAAAACCATGTTGTATTTTGTCCCAATTACCATTGACCTCAATGTCCTTAACTACTTTCTCCTTCAAAATTTTTTCCAAGACCTTATATATTACAGATGTCAAACTAACAGGCCTTTAGTTACTCAGATCACTTTTTTTCCCTTTCTTAAAAATAGGAACTATGTTAGCAATTTGCCAGTCATACGGTACAACCCCTGAGTTTACTGATTCATTAAAAATTCTTGCTAATGGACTTCCAATTTAATGTGCCAGTTCCTTTAATATTCTTGGATGAAGATTACATGGGCCCTCTGATTTATTCTCATTAAGCTGTTCGAGTTTGGCTTCTACTTCGGATGTGGTAATATCTACCTCATTGCCTCATTCCCATTTGTCATCCTTCCATTTTCCCTAAGCTCCTCATTAGCCTTATTAAAGACTGAGGCAAAGTATTTGTTTAGATATTGGGCCATGCCTAGATTATCTTTAACCTCCCTTCCATCCTCAGTGTTTAGCAGTCCCACTTTTTTCTTTGTTTTCTTCTTATTTATATGGCTATAGAACCTTTTACTATTGGTTTTAATTCCCTTTGCAAGGTCCAACTCTACATGCCTTTTAGCCTTTCTCACTTCATCCCTACATGTTCTGACTTCAATAAGGTAGCTTTCCTTGCTAAGCCCACCCATCTTCCACTCCTTGTAGGCTTTCTGCTCTTTCTTAATCACCTCTCTGAGATGCTTGCTCATCCAGCTTGGTCTACAACTCCTGCCTATGATTTTTTCCTCTTTTCTTGGGATGCAGGCTTTTGATAGTTTCTGCAACTTTGACTTGAAGTAATTCCAGGCCTTCTCTGCTTTTACATCCACAAGTTCTTCAGTCCAATCTACTTCCCTAACTAACTTCCTTAATTCTTTAAAGTTAGCCCTTTTGAAATAAAAAACCCTAGTCCCAGATCTACTTTTGTTTATCCTTCCATCTAGTTTGAACTGAATTAGCTCATGATCACTCGAACCAAGGCTGTCCCCTACAACCATTTCTTCTATGAGGTCCTCACTACTCACCAAAACCAAATCTAAAATGGCATCCCCTCTTGTTGGTTCTTCAACTACTTGGCGAAGAAATCCATCAGCTGTCATATCCAGAAAAATCTGAGCCCTGTTATTGTTACTAGCACTTGTCCTCCAGTCTATATCTGGGAAGTTAAAGTCCCCCATGATCACACAATTCCCGTTAGTGTTTACTTCATTAAAAACATTAAAGAGGTCTCTATCCATATCCAAATCAGATCCCGGCAGTCTGTAGCACACCCCAAGCACTATCTCAGGGGAAGCTCTAGTTGCTTTTTTACCCAGTGTGATTTTTGCCCAGACAGACTCTGTCTTATCCATTCCATCCCTCTTATTTCTTTACAGTCTACCTCATCAATGATATACAATTCTACTCCACCACCTCTGCCTATATTTCTATCTTTCCTAAACAGCACATAGCCTTCAATACCTGTACTCCAGTCATGTCTACTATTCCACCATATTTCTGATATGCCTATAATATTCGGTTTCCCTTCCTGCACTTGTAGCTCTAGTTCCTCCATTTTGTTACCTAGGCTCCTCGCATTAGTGTACAGAAATCTTAATTTTTGCCATTTGGCTTCACTAACATTATTTGTCTGGTTAGGCACAGACATTCTACCACCAGTATCACCTATTAGATTGGTATCTACACTTCCTTCCTTCCTCCTTATGTCCATTCTTCTGCCCACGGCTGTATCCTCTCTTACTTTGTTTTCTTCCCTCTCAATGTTAAATTCCGGCGTGGATATTACCTGGACATCTCCCAACCATCTCCCCCAGAATCCTAGTTTAAAGCTCTCTTAATCAGTTGGGCAAGCCTCCATTCTAGAAGTCTATTTCCCTCTTTACTCAGGTGAAGTCCATCCTGAGATAAGTCTTCTGTCCATGAATGCTTCCCAGTTGCCGTACATCCCAAAGCCCTCCTTATAGCACCACAGCCTAAGCCATCTATTGATCTCCATAATCTTGTTACACCTTTGTTGCCTTTCTCTAGGAACAGGCAGAATTCCACTGAAGATCACCTGAGCCTCGATTTCCTTAAGTGTCTTCCCCAGTCTGGCATAGTCTCTCTCGATACATTCCAGCGAGAATCTAGCAGTATCATTCGTTCCCACATGAAGGACAATCAATGGATTCATTCCCGCTCCCTTTAGGATCCTTTTCAGCCTCAGATCCACATCCCATATCTTAGCACCTCGCAGACAGCACACCCTTCTGTTCTCCGGATCAGCTCTAGTTACATGCCTGTCTATTCTTCTCAGTAGGTAGTCCCCAATCACGTAGACCTGCCTTTTCCTGGTGACAGTGTGATTCTCCGGTCTATCCCCTGATCCCACTTGCTGCAAGTCCTCTCGATTCCCATTCACCCTTGCAAAACTCTTCAATCCATCCTGTATCCTCCTGGTTCTCATATTTGGTGTTGTCTCCATTGACTCGTCCCCTCTTCCTGGAGAACTAGCTGCTCTTCTCTTTTTCCTTGCCCTCTCACCTTCAGTGACCACCTGCTGTGCCCCTTCTTCATTTTCCAACTCTGCAAACCTGTTCCTGAGCTCTATTTCTCCTTCACTGGCCCGTCTTTTCCTCTGCCTGGTTCTCTTAGTCACATGCTTCCACCGTCCACGTTCCTCACCCAGCAGTCTCCCCTCAGAATTCTTTGGTCCTCCTTCCATCTGCAAGTCTGAGCTTATTCCTTCAGCCTCCTCATGTCTTTGCTCCATCATCTACTCGAACTCCCTTCAAAACTCAGCCAGAGTTTCCACCTGCATCTCCAGTCCTCGGATCTTTTCTTCCAGCAGCTCTATCAGGCGGCACTTCATGCAGACAAAACTCTTTTCAGGTACCACCTCCGGGATCATGTACATGTCGCAGCTTCCACATCCAGTCATCCTCATTGTGTCTTTCACTGCTGCCTCTGTATTGGTCACAGTCTTCCCACTTAAAACCATTAGTCCAAGAAACAAACCAAAACAAACCCCCAATAGGCACCAGAACACTGGCAGATCACCACCCACTCCCTTCATTAGCCTGTCAGCTCTTCTGCTTAGGTCTCTAAGTCTCCCCGGCAACCTCCCCCTGTAAACTCCCACTGAAACTCCACTGTTTACAGCTCTGTTTGCAGGCTACTGTGCCACTGCAGCTGTCTATGTCACTGCCTGACTGGCTGGCTACCTTTATAGGACCCCTAAGAAGGGAAGCCTCACCTCCTAAACAAGGCTCAGCTTCTCTCCCAGCACCCTGCCCCTACCAGCCCCCACACATACAAACTGCAAAATACAATACATAAAATACAAAAACCTGCTCCTCCAACAGAACTCCCACTGAAACTCCCCTGTTTATGGCTCTGTTTGTTGGCTGCTGTGCCTCTGTAGCTGTCTATGCCGACATGATTACCTGCAGAGTTTCCAAACAATAGCATTCAAGAGAGACTAGAATGGATAAAAAGGGTGTGAAGAACCAATCCCATATAGATGAGAGAAAAGTTCGAAGAAGATTTGAGTTAAGTAAGTGCAGCAAGAGGTTCAGACAATATTTTGCAACAGTTCAAGGTAGAGTGCCAAATGCTATATTGCAGATATTACAAGATCCAGTAACATCCTGAACAAATTTTATTGAATTAAGTTTCATATTCTTGGAGTTCATTGTATTAAAAATGCAAATGTTTATGTACTTATGTAGGATTGCATGGTGTTTCTTTAGGAGGAAGACATGAATAATACAATTGCTAAGGAATATCAGGGACTTCAAAGGACTTTTTGGGATAATACGTGTGAAGTGGATTTTCAAGGAAACTGTTGGGGTTGAAGATTATGCAAATGATCCACCTAAAATTCATTCTTCTGAAGCTACACTTTGAGCAGATACCCATTTTTCTGGCTGATTACCTAGTTAAGGTCTCTTCAAAGAGCCAAACTGGAGAAGTCAATGACTGAGAGAGTGAGGTGATGCTCTTGGACTCATCTGAGATATGATGAACTTGAAGCCACAAAAAAACCCCTGGGTAGCGGTTGAAGGACAGCTTCTGCCAGAGCCCTACACACATACTTAATCTCATCTAGTCTCATACTACACTATAAAATAAATTAATTTGACTTTGCTCTTAAATTACAGGAATGCAACCTGTCTGATTTGCATTCTCTTGGCCTGCTCAGATTCTCTTGTGTGTCCATATAACTCTCAGTGCGGTTGCCCCACCCTGTTCAAACTGTTTCCAGGTCTCCCCTAGGGCACTATGCTACAACTTTTAGCATATTGTCTCTCAACGTCCATTAAGACTGCATCTAAACTATGAGCTAAAGGTGTGATTCCCAGTCCATAGAGCTAGCATTCCAAATTTAGCAGTGTAGCAGTATTATCATGGACAGCAGTGAGTGGATGCACAGACTAGTTTCACTGAGTAGAAACATGCCTGAACCTCATGGGTATGTATATGACATGCCTAGCCCATGCCAACACGTGCCACTGCCTGTACTACAGCAGCTACATTACTATTTAGAGCGAGTTACCTCAATGAGAGCTACAATCACTGAGTCTGCATAAGCTGGGAATCACACCCCTAGCTGACTTGTAGGCATACTAAGTGTAAGGTGTTACGCAACTATTGGAAAGGCCTTCCTTCCTCTTCCTCTAGGGAGGTAGGTTCTAGTTCCCAGAGAGACCTGTTGGATGAAAAACACATTCCATTATACAATACAAAAAGCACCATAGTAATGACAAATCCTGAAACAATCTTAACAGTTACTAAAGAGAAAATCCATGTATCACACTTGGTAGACAGAATGTTACTGAAAAGCTCCTAGAGTGACCAAAGGATGTTACCATCATGTTTATAGACTTTGTCACCGGTTTTGACTCACTGCATCAACCAGTGCTGTGGATACGGCTTCACCATTGTGGGTTGTATGAGGGCTTAGTGTACCACACAGAGGAACAATACTATGGAACACTGACATGTGCAAGGGTCAATGGTTGTATTACAGACTGGTTTTCTGTAGAATCAGGGTTGTTTCAGTTATGTTTTTCCAAACCTTGGTATTTAATGATATAATAGACTATCAGACGACAAGATTGATTGTGGCCCAGGGAGAGGCGTACTATTTAAAAATTCATCTTGATTGGATCTTCAATATAAGGATGATATTGCCTTACTTGTAGAGACTACTGACCATGCGCTGAGAAAAACTGATTTATCTATAATGATGAAATGAAAGCCATCCATGCCTCCTATAAAACAAAAATAAATGACCTGGTGATGTGTATGAAGATGGTAATGACATCGAATGTCTCAATAGTTTTATCTATCTGGGTAGCTGGTTGACAGCAGGAGGGACTATGTCCAAAGAGGTCACACGAATGATCAGTCTTGTGTCAGTGGCGCTTCAGCATCTTCAAATGCCTCTGTTTAGGTGGCAGAATGTCTACATGACAACTAAGAGACGAGTCTTCAACGTGGTAGTGATGGCAACGCTGTTATATGGAGCAGAAACATGTCCATTAGATAGCTGAGGAGACAACACTAGACAGTTTTCACTGTCAGAATTACAGAGGATTCTTAACTGCTGATTTGATTTTGTCACAAACGAGGACATGCTTTTATGATCCCAGCTAGTTGCAGTCTTGCATCAGTTGAGATGATGGCTGCAAAGGTGGGGTCATGTCCAATGTGCAGAAGAAGGTACACTTTTACTGAAGGTTTAGAAATCTGAGGTAAAAGGAAGTAGAGCATAAGGGTGACCATGAATAAGATTGGAAGATGAAATTCTGAGAAATGTAGGAAATCTAAATCCTCCCTTTTTTGGAAGCAAGAAGTCTCAGAAGGGATGATTCAAGATGGAAATCCATTTCACATGCCAGCATGGCTGCGTTATCATGATGTATATCTCCTGCTGCTGATTTATATGATGAATGGGTGTCAAATTTGCAAATAATATGAGGTCAACCCAACTATACACAATATAACTCCTCTCTCACTACCTATTTTTTCCTACCACCTCATGCAATCTATTTGTTCCATTCTCATTATGGCTAGCATCTTCAAAAAAGCTTATGGGAGATGAAATGGTTTGCTGTTTGAGTGTCTAGCCCCTAGGGCACTTTTAAAATCCAATCCTGCCACTGAGATTGGATACCTAAATCCATTAAGCTCCTTTGGCAATCCAAGCCTCAGTACTCTCTGCTGCTTAAGGACTGACCCAGCTCAGTGTTACAGGTAACTTGTTACAGAGTTGGATCTGCAGGGATCTTGTCCCAGGGGAACAAGAAAGCATTTAAACAGCTCTCAAAAATCAGTTCTTTGTTTGGAGTCAGATGAGGAAAAGCTCTTTGCTCCACTCCCAGGGACAACCCTACCTACCTTGTCAGATTTAAGCGATTGGAGTAAAGAAGGGTTGATATCCTGATATGGTGTATTACAGAGGCAGATAGAGAGACTAGACACCAATCAGTAAGTAGGTAGATAAACAAACTAAGACAACAGAAATAGAAAACCACAGGTCAGAAGGATCTCACCATTTTTATGATCCTCATTTAAAAGGCAGGTGAGTTGATGAATATTTTTATTCCTTTTTAATCTTATTTTATCCTTTCCTTTACACATGGCCAGATTCTTCCCCCCCTCTGTATCTAGGGATAGGTCTCTCAACAGGGTCCCACTGACTTTTGCCTGGATGCAGCAGTCTGCTCATACAGAGGCAAGGTAGATGAAGTAATATCTTTTACTGGACCAGTTTGGGTTGGTGAGAGAGACAATTTTTTGAGCCAGACAGAGTTCTTCTCTCTCACCAACTGAAGTTGATCCAATAAAAAGTATTATCTCACCCTTCCCTTGTCTCTCGAATATCCTGGGACAGAGACAGCTACAAATCCACTGCATGCACACACTTAATGAATTGCAACAAAGGGGTTGTGGTTGGGAACCCAGCTACTACTGGAATCGCTCATCTCTCTATCTCTGAAGGCAGCACTGAGAAAATGGAGTTCATTTGGTGCATGTTAGCTGTAGTTTCTTTTTTTGGAGAGCGTGTGCCTTTGATGGACCTATCCTCCATGAAATGATGTATTTCTTTTTGTACCCAGTTATACTTTTGGCCTTCACAAAGTCCCCTGGCAACAAGTTCTACAGCTTGACTGTGCATTGTGTGAAGAAATACTTCCTTTCGTTTGTATTAAACCTGCTGCCTATTAATTTGAGTGGGTGGCTCCTGGTTCATGTGTTTTGTGAAGATGTAAGTAACACTAGCGTATTCACTTTCTCCACACCATACATGATTTCATATCCCCTCTTATTCCCCTCTTTTCCAAGCCAAAGAGCCCCAGACTTTTTAATCTCTCCTCATATGGAAGCTGTTCCATACCCATAATCATTTTTGTTGCCCTTCAGTGTACTTTTTCCAATTCAGATATATCGTTTTTGAGATAGGGTGACCAGAACTTGACTCAGTATTCATGGTGTAGGTGTACCATGAATTTATATAGTGGTGTTAAGATATTGTCTGTCTTCTCATCTTTCCCTCTTCTAATGGTGCCTAACATTCTGTTAGTTTTCTTGACTGCTGCTGCACATTGAGCAGCTCTTCTCAGAGAACTATCCACGGTGACTCCAAGATCTTTCTTGAATGGTAATAGCTAATTTAGACCCCATCATTGTGTGTGTATAGCTGGGATTATGTTTTCCAATGTACTTTACTCTCATTTATCAGCATTGAATTTCATCTGCCATTTACTTGCTCAGTCACTCAGTTTTTTGAGATCCCTTTTGTAACCCTTCATAGTCTGCTTTGGATTTAATTATCTTGAATAATTTTGTATGGTGTGTAATTTTTTCCACTTTACTGTTTTCTCCTTTTCTTACATCATTTATTAATATGTTAAACAACACTAGCTCTAGTTCTGATCCTTGAGACCAGCTATTTACCTGTCTCCATTCAGAAATTTTTCTTTGCACAGAATCTGACTATGCTGAAAGCTAGGCTCTGGTACAAGTTTCATCTCTTTGCTTAGATATTTGTCTCATGGGCAGATAATGGAGGAAAGGTTTCGTTTCTCTGTAGGGTCATATGGGGACATACATAGATTGGATATTGGAGACAACATTGGCTTCATTCCCATTTCTATTAATAATTGATATCAAAATAGCTACTCACTTTCCTGAGGGCAGGATAGACTCTTGTATATATGTGGAACTTGACTTTCAGATGTGTAGAACAAACAGCTAAAGTCCCATTCAGTCAGATTTTCAAAGGAGTTTTAGTGTCTTAAGGAACAGAAGTCCCATTAATTTTCTATTGGGCTCTTTTAAAAAGTATGTCCCTGTGACTAGAGAATGTTTTCCATGCACATTCATTTCTCTTTATTGAAAAATCCTAGCAATTTCAATCATTTCTGCTCATCAGACACTTGAAGTAGGGGTCTCCCATATCCAAGATGAGCAGCATAACCACTGGGATAAAAGTTATGGTGGAGCTCCTCTTCCTAATTCCCTCTCCTTGATGGACAAAAACAAATTTATATAACTGGCCATGAGCAAATGCAAGCTGGGTATTAGAATAAGATTTCTCACCAACAAAGGGGTGAGATTCTGGAAAAATCTTCCAAAAGGAGCTGTAGGGATACACAATTTAATTATTTTTAGAGAGAGATGGATAAATTTATGAGTGCAACTGTATGATTGCATTTCTTGAGATGTTGGGGGGCACGACTTAGCAGCCCTGGGCTTCACTTTTGGTTTATGTCTTTTAGGTTCCTAAAGCTCATGCTTCAGGGTTTACATGCTCTGGGAATGTATTCTGGGATGGGTTTTGTTTTGAAGGATTTTTTTGGTCTTCTTCCTCTGAAGCATCAGGAACGGTCACAGCTGGAGATGGGATCTTGGATGGGATGGGCCAGGCCTCTGAGATGGCACCAAGCATCCTCTCTCTCAGATGTTTGCCAAGATAGTTCTTGTTCACATAATCAGAGACTAACTTATCCTCAACTCTCTCCTAGCATATTTCACTTCAATAATGACTTTTTCTTTTTTTACGCTTTCTATTTTGTTTACTTTTAAATGCTATTTTTTTAATTTTTAATTTTTCAAATTTTCCATTTTCGAAAATATTTGTTTATTTTTTTCTTTTTAAAATATTTTTCCATTTTATATTTTATTTTTATATTTTATAGTTTTATTTTTATTTTATAGTGTTTATTATAATTTTACTTTTTCTATTTTTTCTATTTTTTATTATTGTATAGTGTTTTATTTCTTTTTAATTTATTTTAACATTTTGATGTATTTGTAAAACTAAATGTCACATCCCAGTAGAAAGTTTTGACTTTGATAAATCAACATTTCCATCAGCAAATATTCAATCAGCATCCTTTTAAATTCTCTAGCCAAGGTGTGGGCTTCAACTAGAATCCCAGTTTATGTATTGCAGTATTATCTCTTATCCAGATTATCCCCAGTAATAGGCTTTAATTATCCTCAGTGAGTGCTTGGCCGTATAAAGAGACTGGGAATTTCCTCTATAAATGGCTCTAGGGCCATCTCTCTGGCTGATGACTGCAATAATGATGGGGAGGTGAGATGCTTCCAGTTGCCTGATTTCCACTAAAATCAGGCCCGCAGAATCCACGATGTGGTGCTCTAGGCAGAGGAAAACTCTTTGAGATGCCCTCACCCAAATTCGCAATTTCAGGTCCCTAAACCCCTCACACTCTAGACCGTAATCCAGAGGTCACTGCCTCATCTCTGTATTCAGAGCCTCTGTAATCAATACCGAGAAGATCATTTAATTTTCAGAGTGTCACTAAGCAGTTTGTATCAACAATATCCGTTTGCAGAGAAATTTAAAAGTTAATATGCAATGATCACAAAGCAGCCTAAAAAGTGATCTGCATGGTAGAGCACAAATGAAATCAAATGATGACCACTTAAAAAGGCATAGGAGTTGAGGATTTGGACTGGCACCACCTCACTCATGGTGAGTTGATTTCTGTCGGGAACAATGGAAGCTTCTGTAGTCCAAGCCAAGCCGATTCACAGCCAGCAAAATTGTGGGGTGTTTTACCAGCCAAAAGGAGGCTGTGAGAATTCAGGGAATCCTTCATTTGTCAGACTCCTCCCGGTGATCGAGATTTCCCACTGCACACCACTAGTGTCAGCTCTTGGGAGCAGAATGAAGGGAGCAAGGCTTATTATGTTCCCAGTCAGAAAAAAATATGATTTTACACAAATCTGAGCTTGCTTTAGCAGCATCTTTTCATGTCAGTTTCTCTCATTCAATCTCAGATGTTATAAGCCTCCATTATATGACTCCAAGCCCCCCGCCTGTGTGCTCAGCCCAGTATTTGGGCAGGTGACCTGAAGGAGAGGGAACATTTAAACATTAATGCATTTAAATTGATATTGTGATATTGATATTTAATAAATGCCATTCTTGTTCTCTTGTAGAGTTTGGTTCATTTCCATCATGGCAGATGCAGAACAGGGAAATCAAACCTCCCACACAGAGTTCATCCTCCTAGGATTTGGGACTGTCCCCAAACTGGAGATTCTTCTCTTTCCGGTGTTCTTTGTGATTTACATTGTGACCATGGCTGGGAACATCTTCATTGTTGTTCTAGTTGTGACTGATCAGCACCTTCACACCCCCATGTACTTCTTCCTGGGGAACTTGTCTTGCTTGGAGATCTGCTACACCTCAACCATCCTGTCCAGGATGCTGGCCAGTTTCCTGACTGGGGACAAGACCATTTCTGTTGGTGGCTACATCACACAATGTTACTTTGTTGGCTTCTTTGCAGGCACCGAGTGTTATCTCCTAGCAGAGAAGTCTTATGACAGGTACCTAGCGATATGCAAACCACTGCCTTATGCAACCTTTATGAATGGCAGTTTCTGCCTCCAGCTAGCAGCTGGGTCTTGGATAAGTGCGTTGCTAGCTAGTTCCATAATAACTGGTATGATGTTACAATTAACTTTCTGCAGCCTCAATGAAATTGATCATTTCTTCTGTGAATCTATACAAATAATAAATCTCTACCGCAACAACATCTACCAGATGGAGTTTTTACTTACCATTCTATCTTCTTTATTCACCGTGCCCCCGTTTGCTTTAACTAGGACATCCTACCTGTGTATCATCTCCATCATCCTGCGAATCCCTTTCACCACCGGAAGGCAAAAGGTATTTTCCACCTGCTCCTCTCACCTCATTGTGGTGACAATTTTCTATGGGACCCTAATCATTGTGTATTTGCTACCAAAAACCAACACACTCAGAGACCTCAACAAAGTGTTCTCTCTCTTCTAAGCAATTCTGACTCCTGTGGCCAATCCCTTCATATACAGCCTGAGAAACAAAGATGTGAAAGAGACTCTGAGAAAAAAAAATGCCAGTAAATGTGTAAATTAAGATATCATGATTTTTAAGCCATTCTCCTCATTTTTTCATACCTGTCTCATTAAGTTTGCACATTTGGGGTTAAATTTACAGGCTTGTTTTTGGGTCAGTCTACCCTACAATCATGGGGTGTGATTTCAGCTGGTGTAGACAAGACCAGCAAGCTTTATTCTAGCTACCAAGTACTGGAGCATTAAAGCTGCGGCAGCACATGCTTCAGCTGAGATTAGCCATGTAACGAAATTCACAGGATTCCGAGTGAGCTGCTACAGCCCAGGCTGAAGCACAGGCTGCTGCAGCTCCATTGCTCCGGTACCTGAGCTAGCTAGATTAAAGTTGACTTGGGTGTATCTGCAAGAGCTGCAGTAACATCACGCAATTGCAGTGCAGACATACCCCTGTCATAACATATTTCCAGATTTGGACCTTCCCCCTCCTCCTTCCAGGTATTCCCTCCCTGGGTGCCTGGAGAGATACACAGAAGCAACCTCCGTGAATCTAAACAGAGGGATTCCATCCTCCCTATTTCCAGTCCTGGAAAACACAAGTACCGAGAGAGAGCCAAGCTCCCCCCCACCCCATCCTTCACCCAGAGGGAATGCAAAGTCAAGCTAGTAAATCTAACACACACAGATTTCTCCCTGACTTCTTCCTCCCACCAACTCCCTGGTGAGCTACAGACTCAGTTCCCTGGAGTTCTCCACTAAAGGAAAACTCCAACAGGTCTTAAAAAGAAAGCTTTACATAAAAAGAAAGAAAAATACATAAAAATGGTCTCTCTGTATTAAGGTGACAAATACAGGGTCAATTGCTTAAAAGAAATAAGAATAAACAGCCTTATTCAAAAAGAATACAATTCAAAACACTCCAGCAACTACACACATGTAAATACAAAAGAAAAAAAACAATAAACCCTATTCTTTTATGATCTTTGTACTCACAACTTGGAAACAGAAGATTAGAAAGCAGGAGACAGAAAAATCCTTCCCATAGCCGAGAGGGACAGACACAAGACAAAGAACAAAGAACTCACACCCAAAACTTCCCTCCACCCAGATTTGAAAAAGTCTTGTTTCCTGATTGGTCCTCTGGTCAGGTGTATCAGGTTACCCCTTTCCAGGTGAAAGAGACATTAACCCTTAGCTATCTGTTTATGACAACCCCTAACTGCAATGTTAGCTCAAGGCCCAACTTTAGTTTAATTTGAGGTGTGGTTTTTGTCTTTTATATATATATATATATATATATATATATATATATATATATATACACAATTGTAAAACCTATCAATTTTTTATTGTTTGTTTGTCTAAACTGTACCATGGATTTCTTAACATTTTAAGGCAAAGCAGTTTTTGTTGGGTTGTCTTTTGTATTCTGAT
Source organism: Gopherus flavomarginatus (assembly GCF_025201925.1). Classification (NCBI taxonomy): domain Eukaryota; kingdom Metazoa; phylum Chordata; order Testudines; family Testudinidae; genus Gopherus; species Gopherus flavomarginatus. The sequence goes on along the minus strand of NW_026114862.1, from coordinate 3,263 downwards.
CAATTTGTTTAGGCAAACTCTGAAAAGCAAGCTAATACTATTTTTGAAAGAGCTCCATTAAACATTTCAAAAGCTATAACATGTCTGTTTATGTTTTATTCTATTATTGTAGAACACTTCTTTACATGTGGGTTTTGTATAATATTGCTCTTCCCCGGGAACATATTTTTTTCACAGTTTACATTCCTGTAAGCTATTTTTATGGGGGAGGGTCATACTATGCAAGGCATTTCAACAAAAAAATACTAAAATCTTTCTTTAAGCTGTACCCCAGAGATACGGGGGAGGGATAGCTCAGTTGTTTGAGCATTGGCCTGCTAAACACAGGGTTGTGAATTTAATCCTTGAGGAGGCCACTGAGAGAGATGGGGCAAAAATCTGTTTGGGGATTGATCCTGCTTTGAGCAGAGGGTTGGACTAGATGACCTCCTGAGGTCCCTTCCAACCCTGATATTCAGCGATAGTTAACTAGTTATGGAAGTTGAATACATTGCATCTTTTTAAAATGTAAAAACATGCATACGTTATTTGTAAAATTTGTGATACTATAGCTTTTAATCACTTTATTTAATTGTAATCCTGTGATTAAAAATCTTTCCCTGAAAAATATAACTATTTTTTTAAAAGGGGGTAGCGGTATGTTTCTTCAGATAAAAGGGGTGAGTGGGGGCTGTCTTTACCTTACCCTTTCCTACAGTTAGAAAAGCTTCATGACAAAGAGTTTCTCTTTGTTGCAAAATGTCACTTGCCTAGCATCATGTTTAAATGCAATAGAAAAGCATGCGAACATAACTTTATTTCTAATTAAAACAATATTTTGTTGCATAAGTTAACTGCTTCAAATAACAAGGGTGAGAGGGGGCAGCATTTTACTCCTTCATGCAATTGCTCAAACCACCTGGCTTCTGTATTTTTAAGCTTGTATTGTAAATGTTGGGAACATTACATTCACTCTAAAATCTTCACACTTTACAAAGGACATCCTATAAAGCAATGTTACAAAGTTTAAATTAAAAGGCCTTCTTGTAGCTAAAGGACTCCTTGCAGCTAAAGCTGGGTACTAATTTCCAATAAATGGAAAGTCTGTAGAAATGCATTACTTTAAGTAGATGGAATAAGAGAAATTGATATGAAGATTAGCCATAACTTTCATGAGGGTCTTTCTTCCATTTTTAAAGACCAAGGGTAAAATCATAATGTAAAAAAGATAACATAACTTCTGGTACAAAACTGAGAACAAATAAGGATGTTTGCTAAATTTATATAAATATGGTAAATAAAGCTATCTATAGATATGTTCTTTTGATTGGAGTTTTAAAAGTGTGTTAATGTTACTTGATTTAACTGTGTTTTGATTTAAAAAAAGAAGAAAAAGTGTCGTGGATGGGGGAAAAGCCTTCTAATCTCTGGTATAAGTGTCAAATGTTTTACATAAGCTAGTTTTTCTTTTAAGTTAGCCTGTGCATGTGCTTTGTATAAAGTGTGTAAATTTAAAGCTTTTTTTTACAGCAGTTTTTTTTCAGGAAAGATTTAAAAAGCAAGCTAAAGGTTGGCATATTACTATAAAATCTTGTGTTATTTACAGTGTTTGACTTTTCATTCCTTTGTTTAAAGAGCTGCATTTTTTTAAACAGACCATTGGTCAAAAGCCACTCCCCTTGGGATGTTGTAATTGGTTCAGGGAAATATATTCTATGATGTTACTGTAGAACAGCTCCTTATTGGCTCAACCAAGAGGCATAGGTTGACTCAGGCTGGCTGGCTGACCCTGGGTTTGCTGGCATTTGCCCAGAGGTAGCTGCAGGGGTAAGACGCTTTTCTCTTTTCTCTGCCATGTGGTCAGTGACACAGGTTTAGATAGATTAGAATAGAGACAGAGATAAGTCAAATGTGCCCAAATGACTTGGACGCTTAAATCCAATTAATTTTCTATGGTACCTAGATTCATCAAATTTTAAGCCCAGAAAGGATCATTAGATCATCTATTCTGACCTTCTGTGTAACAGAGGCCGTTAAATTTCACCCAGTTGCCCCTAAATTGAGTCTAATAACTTATGTTTGACTAATCTTATCCTTCAGGAAGGCACCCAGTCTGAGCTGGTTCTGATGGTTAATCACAATCATTGTTAAAAAGATATGCCAAAATATTAATTTGAATTTGAGCTTCTTGTCCGTGGATCTCATTATTCCAAGGTTAGGCTCCTCAGCCACTGAAGCACTTTAGGAAAAAAGTCCCCACAACGAATAAAAATGTAATAAACCCAGGTTGCTTGTGAGCCACCTGTGGTCAAATATTTATTGAAATTCTTTGAGTAATTTTGAATGAGTGCATTTGTGAACATTGTGTGGTTCTTCATGGAAGAAATCACTATATGCGTCACTTACTCTAAATTATTCACCCATCTCTATAGATGTTAGCCGTGTTTGACCTGAGTATGAAGTTTGTATCAGTTATGTTAACCATTTTGTGTTCTTACTTACAATGAACAATCAGATTACAGTGGAACATATTCAGGCTATTCTGGCACTGAGGCTAGAAAGTGAAAATGATGGGACACAATGGCCCATTTATTTAATATTCAGTAGGCGGAAGGAAGCAGGGTTGTGAAGTGTTATCATATCAAACAGCACTTGAAAAATGATTTGGAGATTAATAGGCAATAAGAACTCACCATTAGGAATAGCAGACCAGATTCTAACTTCCAGTTAACCTTTTGCAAACCTGGAGTAACATCATGAGCTTCAGTAAAATTACTCCGTGTTTACCAATGGTGTAAATAAGATTGCAACATGGCCCAATATCTCTTGCTCTCATCGGGGCATAAATTTCCTTTCTTATTTTCTTCTCTTCACACACTAGGAAAAAAACCACAGAGGAATCTTGCAGACTCGTTTGTTTGCCAGTCCACAGAAATATTGTGATTCAGCACAGTGCAAGTAGACTCTTGTGAGAATTGACAAACCAACATGTATATATATGTATCATACAAAAATTATCTATCGATCTACCTGCCTTAGGAATTTTTTCTGTACTCAGCAGTGGGGGCCAGATAAGTACATTGAATATTGTGACTCTGTGAGAGGGACAAAATAAAAATCAGATATACATTGCAGCTGAATTGTGAACACCCCAGGGCAGAACCAGAAATCACTCCAAAGCGAGGCCAGGTCTACACTGGGAAATTAGGTTGGTATGACTGTGTTGTCTAGGCCTCGCAGTGCAGTGGTTTTGGGTACTATATACACAATAATTAAATTCCAAA
>NW_026114861.1:0-39664 GCF_025201925.1 Gopherus flavomarginatus | reverse complement strand
AGCTATGGTTCAGGCGCTCAGGGGTTGGGCCCCTGGAGCTGGGGTGGAGGGCCCCAGCGGTTGGGCCCCTGGAGCTGGTGTTGGGGCCCCCAGGGATTGGGCCCCTGGAGCTATGTTTCGGGCGCTCTGGGGTTGGGCCCCTGGAGCTGGTGTTGGGGACCCAGGTTTTAGGCCCGTGGAGCTATGGTTCAGGCACTCAGGGGTTGGACCCCTGGAGCTATGGTTCGGGCGCTCAGGGGTTGGGCCCCTGGAGCTGGTGTTGGGGCCCCCAGGGGTTGGGCCCCTGGAGGTGGGATTGGGGCCCCCTGGGGTTAGGCCCCTATAGCTATGGTTCGGGCGCTCAGGGGTTGTGCCCCTGGAGCTGGTGTTGGGGACCCAGGTTTTAGGCCCGTGGAGCTATGGTTCAGGGACTCAGGGGTTGGACCCCTGGAGCTATGGTTCGGGCGCTCAGGGGTTGGTTCCCTGGAGCTAGGGTCGAGGGCCCCAGGGGTGGGGCCCCTGGAGCTGCTGTTGGGGCCCCCAGGTTTTGAGTTCCTGGAGATTGTGTTGGGGTTCGCAGGGGTTGGGCCCCTGGAGCTGTGGTTGGGCCCCCCAGGGTTTAGGCCCCTGGAGCTATGGTTCGGGCGCTCAGGGGTTGGGCCCCTGGAGCTGGTGTTGGGGCCCCCAGGGGTTGGGCCCCTGGAGGTGGGGTTGGGGCCCCCAGGGGTTAGGCCCCTATAGCTATGGTTCGGGCGCTCAGGGGTTGGGCCCCTGGAGCTGGTGTTGGGGCCCTCAGGGATTAGGCCCCTGGAGCTATGGTTCAGGTGCTAAGGGTTTGGGACCCTGGAGCTGGTGTTGGGGCCCCTAGGGGTTGGGCCCCTGGAGCTGGTGTTGGGGCCCCAGGGGCTAGGCCCCTGTAGCTATGGTTCGGGCGCTCAGGGATTGGGCCCCTGGAGCTGGTTTTGGGGCCCCCAGGGGTTGGGCCCTTGGAGCTGGTGTTGGGGCCCCCAGGGGTTAGGCCCCTGGAGCTATGGTTCGGGCGCTCAGGGGTTGGGCCCCTGGAGCTGGTGTTGGGGCCCCTGACCTAATGTCACCCCTTGCTCTCCCATCCCCCACACAGACAGTCCCGACTCCATCACAGTAATGCCCAGAGCATTTCCTGCATGGAGCAAGAGTGACACCGTGTGGCCACATAGGGTAGTGCAGAGAGCATTTCCCCGCATGGAGCTATGGTTCGGGAGCTCTGGGGTTGGGCCCCTGTAGCTGGTGTTGGGACTCCCAGGGGTTGGGCTCCTGGAGCTGGTGTTGGGGCCCCAGGTGTTAATGTTCGGGCGCTCAGGGGTTGGGCCCTTGGAACTGGCGTGTGGGCCCCCAGGGAATAGGCCCCTAGAGGTATGGTTTGCTCACTCTGGGGTTCTGCCCCTGGAGCTGGTGTTGGGGCTCCCAGGGGTTGGGCTCCTGCAGCTGGTGTGGGGGACCCAGGTGTTAGGTCCCTGGAGCTATGGTTAAGGCGCTCAGGGGTTGGGACCCTGGAGCTGGTTTTTGGGCCTCCAGTGGTTGGGACCCTGGAGCTGCGGTTGGGGCCTCCAGGGGTTAGCCCCTGGATCTTTGGTTCGGCCGCTCATTGGTTGGGCCCCTGGAGCTGGTGTTGGGGCCCGAAGGGGTTGGGCCCCTGGAGCTGGTGTTGGGGACCCAGGGGTTATGGCCCTGGAGCTATAGTTCAGGCGCTCAGGGGTTGGGCCCCTGTAGCTATGGTTTGGGCGCTCAGGGATTGGGCCCCTGGAGCTGGTTTTGGGGCCCCCAGGGGTTGGGCCCTTGGAGCTGGTGTTGGGGCCCCCATGGGTTAGGCCCCTGGAGCTACGGTTCGGGCGCTCAGGGGTTGGGCCGCTGGAGCTGGTGTTGGGGCCCCTGACCTAATGTCACACCTTGCTCTCCCATCCCCCACACAGACAGTCCCGACTCCATCACAGTAATGCCCAGAGCATTTCACGCATGGAGCAACAGTAACACTGTGTGGCCATGCAGGGTAATGCCCAGAGCATTTCCTGCATGGAGCAAGAGTGACACCGTGTGGCCACATAGGGTAGTGTACAGAGCATTTCCCCGCATGGACCTATGGTTCGGGAGCTCTGGGGTTGGGCCCCTGTAGCTGGTGTTGGGACTCCCAGGGGTTGGGCCCCTGGAGCTGGTTTTGGGGCCCCAAGGGGTTGGGCCCCTGGAGCTGGTGTTGGGGACCCAGGGGTTAGGGCCCTGGAGCTATGGTTCAGGCGCTCAGGAGTTGGGCCCCTGGAGCTATGGTTCGGGTGCTCAGGGGTTGGGCCCCTGGAGCTGGGGTGGAGGGTCCCAGCGGCTGGGCCCCTGGAGCTGGTGTTGGGGCCCCCAGGGATTGGGCCCCTGGAGCTATGTTTCGGGCGCTCTGGGGTTGGGCCCCTGGAGCTGGTGTTGGGGACCCAGGTTTTAGGCCCGTGGAGCTATGGTTCAGGCACTCAGGGGTTGGACCCCTGGAGCTATGGTTCGGGGGCTCAGGGGTTGGTTCCCTGGAGCTAGGGTCGAGGGCCCCACGGGTGGGGCCCCTGGAGCTGCTGTTGGGGCCCCCAGGTTTTGAGTTCCTGGAGATTGTGTTGGGGTTCGCAGGGGTTGGGCCCCTGGAGCTGTGGTTTGGCCCCCCAGGGATTAGGCCCCTGGAGCTATGGTTCGGGCGCTCAGGGGTTGGGCCCCTGGAGCTGGTGTTGGGGCCCCCAGGGGTTGGGCCCCTGGAGGTGGGATTGGGGCCCCCGGGGGTTAGGCCCCTATAGCAATGGTTCGGGCGCTCAGGGGTTGGGCCCCTGGAGCTGGTGTTGGGGACCCAGGTTTTAGGGCCGTGGAGCTATGGTTCAGGGACTCAGGGGTTGGACCCCTGGAGCTATGGTTCGGGCGCTCAGGGGTTGGTTCCCTGGAGCTAGGGTCGAGGGCCCCAGGGATGGGGCCCCTGGAGCTGCTATTGGGGCCCCCAGGTTTTGAGTTCCTGGAGATTGTGTTGGGGTTCGCAGGGTTTGTCCCCCTGGAGCTGTGGTTGGGCCCCCCAGGGTTTAGGCCCCTGGAGCTATGGTTCGGGCGCTCAGGGGTTGGGCCCCTGGAGCTGGTGTTGGGGCCCCCAGGGGTTGGGCCCCTGGAGGTGGGGTTGGGGCCCCCGGGGGTTAGGCCCCTATAGCTATGGTTCGGGCGCTCAGGGGTTGGGCCCCTGGAGCTGGTGTTGGGGCCCTCAGGGATTAGGCCCCTGGAGCTATGGTTCAGGAGCTAAGGGTTTGGGACCCTGGAGCTGGTGTTGGGGCCCCCAGGGGTTGGGCCCCTGGAGCTGGTGTTGGGGCCCCAGGGGCTAGGCCCCTGTAGCTATGGTTCGGGCGCTCAGGGATTGGGCCCCTGGAGCTGGTTTTGGGGCCCCCAGGGGTTGGGCCCTTGGAGCTGGTGTTGGGGCCCCCAGGGGTTAGGCCCCTGGAGCTATGGTTCGGGCGCTCAGGGGTTGGGCCGCTGGAGCTGGTGTTGGGGCCCCTGACCTAATGTCACCCCTTGCTCTCCCATCCCCCACACAGACAGTCCCGAATCCATCACAGTAATGCCCAGAGCATTTCACGCATGGAGCAACAGTAACACTGTGTGGCCATGCAGGGTAATGCCCAGAGCATTTCCTGCATGGAGCAAGAGTGACACCGTGTGGCCACATAGGGTAGTGCACAGAGCATTTTCCGCATGGAGCTATGGTTCGGGAGCTCTGGGGTTGGGCCCCTGTAGCTGGTGTTGGGACTCCCAGGGGTTGGGCCCCTGGAGCTGGTGTTGGGGCCCCAGGGGTTAAGGTTCGGGCGCTCAGGGGTTGGGCCCTTGGAGCTGGCGTGCGGGCCCCCAGGGAATAGGCCCCTAGAGCTATGGTTTGCTCACTCTGGGGTTCTGCCCCTGGAGCTGGTGTTGGGGCTCCCAGGGGTTGGGCTCCTGCAGCTGGTGTTGGGGACCCAGGGGTTAGGCCCCTGGAGCTATGGTTCAGGCGCTCAGGGGTTGGGACCCTGGAGCTGGTTTTGGGGCCTCCAGTGGTTGGGACCCTGGAGCTGCGGTTGGGGCCTCCAGGGGTTAGCCCCTGGATCTTTGGTTCGGCCGCTCATTGGTTGGGCCCCTGGAGCTGGTGTTGGGGCCCCATGGGGTTGGGCCCCTGGAGCTGGTGTTGGGGCCCCCAGGTTTTGAGTTCCTGGAGATTGTGTTGGGGTTCGCAGGGGTTGGGCCCCTGGAGCTGTGGTTGGGCCCCCCAGGGTTTAGGCCCCTGGAGCTATGGATCGGGCGCTCAGGGGTTGGACCCCTGGAGCTGGTGTTGGGGCCCCCAGGGGTTGGGCCCCTGGAGGTGGGATTGGGGCCCCCGGGGGTTAGGCCCCTATAGCTATGGTTCGGGGGCTCAGGGGTTGGGCCCCTGGAGCTGGTGTTGGGGACCCAGGTTTTAGGCCCGTGGAGCTATGGTTCAGGCACTCAGGGGTTGGACCCCTGGAGCTATGGTTCGGGCGCTCAGGGGTTGGTTCCCTGGAGCTAGGGTCGAGGGCCCCAGGGGTGGGGCCCCTGGAGCTGCTGTTGGGGCCCCCAGGTTTTGAGTTCCTGGAGATTGTTTTGGGGTTCGCAGGGGTTGGGCCCCTGGAGCTGTGGTTGGGCCCCCCAGGGTTTAGGCCCCTGGAGCTATGGTTCGGGCGCTCAGGGGTTGGGCCCCTGGAGCTGGTGTTGGGGCCCCCAGGGGTTGGGCCCCTGGAGGTGGGGTTGGGGCCCCCGGGGGTTAGGCCCCTATAGCTATGGTTCGGGCGCTCAGGGGTTGGGCCCCTGGAGCTGGTGTTGGGGCCCTCAGGGATTAGGCCCCTGGAGCTATGGTTCAGGCCCTAAGGGTTTGGGACCCTGGAGCTGGTGTTGGGGCCCCCAGGGTTTGGGCCCCTGGAGCTGGTGTTGGGGCCCCAGGGGCTAGGCCCCTGTAGCTATGGTTCGGGCGCTCAGGGATTGGGCCCCTGGAGCTGGTTTTGGGGCCCCCAGGGGTTAGGCCCCTGGAGCTATTGTTCGGGCGCTCAGGGGTTGGGCCGCTGGAGCTGGTGTTGAGGCCCCTGACCTAATGTCACCCCTTGCTCTCCCATCCCCCACACAGACAGTCCCGACTCCATCACAGTAATGCCCAGAGCATTTCACGCATGGAGCAACAGTAACACTGTGTGGCCATGCAGGGTAATGCCCAGAGCATTTCCTGCATGGAGCAAGAGTGACACCGTGTGGCCACATAGGGTAGTGCACAGAGCATTTCCCCGCATGGAGCAATGGTTCGGGAGCTCTGGGGTTGGGCCCCTGTAGCTGGTGTTGGGACTCCCAGGGGTTGCCCCCCTGGAGCTGGTGTTGGGGCCCCAGGGGTTAAGGTTCGGGCGCTCAGGGGTTGGGCCCTTGGAGCTGGCGTACGGGCCCCCAGGGAATAGGCCCCTAGAGCTATGGTTTGCTCACTCTGGGGTTCTGCCCCTGGAGCTGGTGTTGGGGCTCCCAGGGGTTGGGCTCCTGCAGCTGGTGTTGGGGACCCAGGGGTTAGGCCCCTGGAGCTATGGTTCAGGCGCTCAGGGGTTGGGACCCTGGAGCTGGTTTTTGGGCCTCCAGTGGTTGGGACCCTGGAGCTGTGGTTGGGGCCTCCAGGGGTTAGCCCCTGGATCTTTGGTTCGGCCGCTCATTGGTTGGGCCCCTGGAGCTGGTGTTGGGGCCCCAAGGGGTTGGGCCCCTGGAGCTGGTGTTGGGGACCCAGGGGTTAGGGCCCTGGAGCTATGGTTCAGGCGCTCAGGGGTTGGGCCCCTGGAGCTATGGTTCGGGCGCTCAGGGGTTGGGCCCCTGGAGCTGGGGTGGAGGGCCCCAGCGGCTGGGCCCCTGGAGCTGGTGTTGGGGCCCCCAGGGATTGGGCCCCTGGAGCTATGTTTCGGGCGCTCTGGGGTTGGGCCCCTGGAGCTGGTGTTGGGGACCCAGGTTTTAGGCCCATGGAGCTATGGTTCAGGCACTCAGGGGTTGGACCCCTGGAGCTATGGTTCGGGCGCTCAGGGGTTGGTTCCCTGGAGCTAGGGTCGAGGGCCCCAGGGGTGGGGCCCCTGGAGCTGCTCTTGGGGCCCCCAGGTTTTGAGTTCCTGGAGATTGTGTTGGGGTTCGCAGGGGTTGGGCCCCTGGAGCTGTGGTTGGGCCCCCCAGGGTTTAGGCCCCTGGAGCTATGGTTCGGGCGCTCAGGGGTTGGGCCCCTGGAGCTGGTGTTGGGGCCCCCAGGGGTTGGGCCCCTGGAGGTGGGGTTGGGGCCCCCGGGGGTTAGGCCCCTATAGCTATGGTTCGGGCGCTCAGGGGTTGGGCCCCTGGAGCTGGTGTTGGGGCCCTCAGGGATTAGGCCCCTGGAGCTATGGTTCAGGCGCTAAGGGTTTGGGACCCTGGAGCTGGTGTTGGGGCCCCCAGGGGTTGGGCCCCTGGAGCTGGTGTTGGGGCCCCAGGGGCTAGGCCCCTGTAGCTATGGTTCGGGCGCTCAGGGATTGGGCCCCTGGAGCTGGTTTTGGGGCCCCCAGGGGTTGGGCCCTTGGAGCTGGTGTTGGGGCCCCCAGGGGTTAGGCCCCTGGAGCTATGGTTCGGGCGCTCAGGGGTTGGGCCGCAGGAGCTGGTGTTGGGGCCCCTGACCTAATGTCACCCCTTGCTCTCCCATCCCCCACACAGACAGTCCCGACTCCATCACAGTAATGCCCAGAGCATTTCACGCATGGAGCAACAGTAACACTGTGTGGCCATGCAGGGTAATACCCAGAGCATTTCCTGCATGGAGCAAGAGTGACACCGTGTGGCCACATAGGGTAGTGCACAGAGCATTTCCCCGCATGGAGCTATGGTTCGGGAGCTCTGGGGTTGGGCCCCTGTAGCTGGTTTTGGGACTCCCAGGGGTTGGGCCCCTGGAGCTGATGTTGGGGCCCCAGGGGTTAAGGTTCGGGCGCTCAGGGGTTGGGCCCTTGGAGCTGGCGTGCGGGCCCCCAGGGAATAGGCCCCTAGAGCTATGGTTTGCTCACTCTGGGGTTCTGCCCCTGGAGCTGGTGTTGGGGCTCCCAGGGGTTGGGCTCCTGCAGCTGGTGTTGGGGACCCAGGGGTTAGGCCCCTGTAGCTATGGTTCAGGCGCTCAGGTGTTGGGACCCTGGAGCTGGTTTTGGGGCCTCCAGTGGTTGGGCCCCTGGAGCTGGTGTTGGGGCCCCAAGGGGTTGGGCCCCTGGAGCTGGTGTTGGGGACCCAGGGGTTAGGGCCCTGGAGCTATGGTTCAGGCGCTCAGGGGTTGGGCCCCTGGAGCTATGGTTCGGGCGCTCAGGGGTTGGGCCCCTGGAGCTGGGGTGGAGGGCCCCAGCGGTTCGGCCCCTGGAGCTGGTGTTGGGGCCCCCAGGGATTGGGCCCCTGGAGCTATGTTTCGGGCGCTCTGGGGTTGGGCCCCTGGAGCTGGTGTTGGGGACCCAGGTTTTATGCCCGTGGAGCTATGGTTCAGGCACTCAGGGGTTGGACCCCTGGAGCTATGGTTCGGGCGCTCAGGGGTTGGTTCCCCGGAGCTAGGGTCGAGGGCCCCAGGGGTGGGGTCCCTGGAGCTGCTGTTGGGGCCCCCAGGTTTTGAGTTCCTGGAGATTGTGTTGGGGTTCGCAGGGGTTGGGCCCCTGGAGCTGTGGTTGGGCCCCCCAGGGTTTAGGCCTCTGGAGCTATGGTTCGGGCGCTCAGGGGTTGGGCCCCTGGAGCTGGTGTTGGGGCCCCCAGGGGTTGGGCCCCTGGAGGTGGGATTGGGGCCCCCAGGGGTTAGGCCCCTATAGCTATGGTTTGGGCGCTCAGGGGTTGGGCCCCTGGAGCTGGTGTTGGACCCAGGTTTTAGGCCCGTGGAGCTATGGTTCAGGGACTCAGGGGTTGGACCCCTGGAGCTATGGTTCGGGCGCTCAGGGGTTGGTTCCCTGGAGCTAGGGTCGAGGGCCCCAGGGGTGGGGCACCTGGAGCTGCTGTTGGGGCCCCCAGGTTTTGAGTTCCTGGAGATTGTGTTGGGGTTCGCAGGGGTTGGGCCCCTGGAGCTGTGGTTGGGCCCCCCAGGGTTTAGGCCCCTGGAGCTATGGTTCGGGCGCTCAGGGGTTGGGCCCCTGGAGCTGGTGTTGGGGCCCCCAGGGGTTGGGCCCCTGGAGGTGGGGTTGGGGCCCCCGGGGGTTAGGCCCCTATAGCTATGGTTCGGGCGCTCAGGGGTTGGGCCCCTGGAGCTGGTGTTGGGGCCCTCAGGGATTAGGCCCCTGGAGCTATGGTTCAGGCGCTAAGGGTTTGGGACCCTGGAGCTGGTGTTGGGGCCCCCAGGGGTTGGGCCCCTGGAGCTGGTGTTGGGGCCCCAGGGGCTAGGCCCCTGTAGCTATGGTTCGGGCGCTCAGGGATTGGGCCCCTGGAGCTGGTTTTGGGGCCCCCAGGGGTTGGGCCCTTGGAGCTGGTGTTGGGGCCCCCAGGGGTTAGGCCCCTGGAGCTATGGTTCGGGCGCTCAGGGGTTGGGCCGCTGGAGCTGGTGTTGGGGCCCCTGACCTAATGTCACCCCTTGCTCTCCCATCCCCCACACAGACAGTCCCGACTCCATCACAGTAATGCCCAGAGCATTTCACGCATGGAGCAACAGTAACACTGTGTGGCCATGCAGGGTAATACCCAGAGCATTTCCTGCATGGAGCAAGAGTGACACCGTGTGGCCACATAGGGTAGTGCACAGAGCATTTCCCCGCATGGAGCTATGGTTCGGGAGCTCTGGGGTTGGGCCCCTGTAGCTGGTTTTGGGACTCCCAGGGGTTGGGCCCCTGGAGCTGATGTTGGGGCCCCAGGGGTTAAGGTTCGGGCGCTCAGGGGTTGGGCCCTTGGAGCTGGCGTGTGGGCCCCCAGGGAATAGGCCCCTAGAGCTATGGTTTGCTCACTCTGGGGTTCTGCCCCTGGAGCTGGTGTTGGGGCTCCCAGGGGTTGGGCTCCTGCAGCTGGTGTTGGGGACCCAGGGGTTAGGCCCCTGTAGCTATGGTTCAGGCGCTCAGGTGTTGGGACCCTGGAGCTGGTTTTGGGGCCTCCAGTGGTTGGGCCCCTGGAGCTGCTGTTGGGGCCCCAAGGGTTTGGGCCCCTGGAGCTGGTGTTGGGGACCCAGGGGTTAGGGCCCTGGAGCTATGGTTCAGGCGCTCAGGGGTTGGGCCCCTGGAGCTATGGTTCGGGCGCTCAGGGGTTGGGCCCCTGGAGCTGGGGTGGAGGGCCCCAGCGGTTCGGCCCCTGGAGCTGGTATTGGGGCCCCCAGGGATTGGGCCCCTGGAGCTATGTTTCGGGCGCTCTGGGGTTGGGCCCCTGGAGCTGGTGTTGGGGACCCAGGTTTTAGGCCCGTGGAGCTATGGTTCAGGCACTCAGGGGTTGGACCCCTGGAGCTATGGTTCGGGCGCTCAGGGGTTGGTTCCCTGGAGCTAGGGTCGAGGGCCCCAGGGGTGGGGCCCCTGGAGCTGCTGTTGGGGCCCCCAGGTTTTGAGTTCCTGGAGATTGTGTTGGGGTTCGCAGGGGTTGGGCCCCTGGAGCTGTGGTTGGGCCCCCCCAGGGTTTAGGCCTCTGGAGCTATGGTTCGGGCGCTCAGGGGTTGGGCCCCTGGAGCTGGTGTTGGGGCCCCCAGGGGTTGGGCCCCTGGAGGTGGGATTGGGGCCCCCGGGGGTTAGGCCCCTATAGCTATGGTTTGGGCGCTCAGGGGTTGGGCCCCTGGAGCTGGTGTTGGGGACCCAGGTTTTAGGCCCGTGGAGCTATGGTTCAGGGACTCAGGGGATGGACCCCTGGAGCTATGGTTCGGGCGCTCAGGGGTTGGTTCCCTGGAGCTAGGGTCGAGGGCCCCAGGGGTGGGGCACCTGGAGCTGCTGTTGGGGCCCCCAGGTTTTGAGTTCCTGGAGATTGTGTTGGGGTTCGCAGGGGTTGGGCCCCTGGAGCTGTGGTTGGGCCCCCCAGGGTTTAGGCCCCTGGAGCTATGGTTCGGGCGCTCAGGGGTTGGGCCCCTGGAGCTGGTGTTGGGGCCCCCAGGGGTTGGGCCCCTGGAGGTGGGGTTGGGGCCCCCGGGGGTTAGGCCCCTATAGCTATGGTTCGGGCGCTCAGGGGTTGGGCCCCTGGAGCTGGTGTTGGGGCCCTCAGGGATTAGGCCCGTGGAGCTATGGTTCAGGCGCTAAGGGTTTGGGACCCTGGAGCTGGTGTTGGGGCCCCCAGGGTTTGGGCCCCTGGAGCTGTTGTTGGGGCCCCAGGGGCTAGGCCCCTGTAGCTATGGTTCGGGCGCTCAGGGATTGGGCCCCAGGAGCTGGTTTTGGGGCCCCCAGGGGTTGGGCCCTTGGAGCTGGTGTTGGGGCCCACAGGGGTTAGGCCCCTGGAGCTATGGTTCGGGCGCTCAGGGTTTGGGCCGCTGGAGCTGGTGTTGGGGCCCCTGACCTAATGTCACCCCTTGCTCTCCCATCCCCCACACAGACAGTCCCGACTCCATCACAGTAATGCCCAGAGCATTTCACGCATGGAGCAACAGTAACACTGTGTGGCCATGCAGGGTAATGCCCAGAACATTTCCTGCATGGAGCAAGAGTGACACCGTGTGGCCACATAGGGTAGTGCACAGAGCATTTCCCCACATGGAGCTATGGTTCGGGAGCTCTGGGGTTGGGCCCCTGTAGCTGGTGTTGGGACTCCCAGGGGTTGGGCCACTGGAGCTGGTGTTGGGGCCCCAGGGGTTAAGGTTCGGGCGCTCAGGGGTTGGGCCCTTGGAGCTGGCGTGCGGGCCCCCAGGGAATAGGTCCCTAGAGCTATGGTTTGCTCACTCTGGGGTTCTGCCCCTGGAGCTGGTGTTGGGGCTCCCAGGGGTTGGGCTCCTGCAGCTGGTGTTGGGGACCCAGGGGTTAGGCCCCTGTAGCTATGGTTCAGGCGCTCAGGGGTTGGGCCCCTGGAGCTATGGTTCGGGCGCTCAGGGGTTGGGCCCCTGGAGCTGGGGTGGAGGGCCCCAGCGGTTGGGCCCCTGGAGCTGGTGTTGGGGCCCCCAGGGATTGGGCCCCTGGAGCTATGTTTCGGGCGCTCTGGGATTGGGCCCCTGGAGCTGGTGTTGGGGACCCAGGTTTTAGGCCCGTGGAGCTATGGTTCAGGCGCTCAGGGGTTGGGACCCTGGAGCTGGTTTTGGGGCCTCCAGTGGTTGGGACCCTGGAGCTGCGGTTGGGGCCTCCAGGGGTTAGCCCCTAGATCTTTGGTTCGGCCGCTCATTGGTTGGGCCCCTGGAGCTGGTGTTGGGGCCCCAAGGGTTTGGGCCCCTGTAGCTGGTGTTGGGGACCCAGGGGTTAGGGCCCTGGAGCTATGGTTCGGGCGCTCAGGGGTTGGGCCCCTGGAGCTGGGGTGGAGGGCCCCAGCGGTTGGGCCCCTGGAGCTGGTGTTGGGCCCCCCAGGGATTGGGCCCCTGGAGCTATGTTTCGGGCGCTCTGGGGTTGGGCCCCTGGAGCTGGTGTTGGGGACCCAGGTTTTAGGCCCGTGGAGCTATGGTTCAGGCACTCAGGGGTTGGACCCCTGGAGCTATGGTTCGGGCGCTCAGGGGTTGGTTCCCTGGAGCTAGGGTCGAGGGCCCCAGGGGTGGGGCCCCTGGAGCTGCTGTTGGGGCCCCCAGGATTTGAGTTCCTGGAGATTGTGTTGGGGTTCGCAGGGGTTGGGCCCCTGGAGCAGTGGTTGGGCCCCCCAGGGTTTAGGCCCCTGGAGCTATGGTTCGGGCGCTCAGGGGTTGGGCCCCTGGAGCTGGTGTTGGGGCCCCCAGGGGTTGGGCCCCTGGAGGTGGGATTGGGGCCCCCGGGGGTTAGGCCCATATATCGCTATGGTTCGGGCGCTCAGGGGTTGGGCCCCTGGAGCTGGTGTTGGAGACCCAGGTTTTAGGCCCGTGGAGCTATGGTTCAGGGACTCAGGGGTTGGACCCCTGGAGCTATGGTTCGGGCGCTCAGGGGTTGGTTCCCTGGAGCTAGGGTCGAGGGCCCCAGGGGTGGGGCCCCTGGAGCTGCTCTTGGGGCCCCCAGGTTTTGAGTTCCTGGAGATTGTGTTGGGGTTCGCAGGGGTTGGGCCCCTGGAGCTGTGGTTGGGCCCCCCAGGGTTTAGGCCCCTGGAGCTATGGTTTGGGCGCTCAGGGGTTGGGCCCCTGGAGCTGGTGTTGGGGCCCCCAGGGGTTGGGCCCCTGGAGGTGAGGTTGGGGCCCCCGGGGGTTAGGCCCCTATAGCTATGGTTCAGGCGCTCAGGGGTTGGGCCCCTGGAGCTGGTGTTGGGGCCCTCAGGGATTAGGCCCCTGGAGCTATGGTTCAGGCGCTAAGGGTTTGGGACCCTGGAGCTGGTGTTGGGGCCCCCAGGGGTTGGGCCCCTGGAGCTGGTGTTGGGGCCCCAGGGGCTAGGCCCCTGTAGCTATGGTTCGGACGCTCAGGGATTGGGCCCCTGGAGCTGGTTTTGGGGCCCCCAGGGGTTGGGCCCTTGGAGCTGGTGTTGGGGCCCCCAGGGGTTAGGCCCCTGGAGCTATGGTTCGGGCGCTCAGGGGTTGGGCCCCTGGAGCTGGTTTTGGGGCCCCCAGGGGTTGGGCCCTTGGAGCTGGTGTTGGGGCCCCCAGGGGTTAGGCCCCTGGAGCTATGGTTCGGTCGCTCAGGGGTTGGGCCGCTGGAGCTGGTGTTGGGGCCCCTGACCTAATGTCACCCCTTGCTCTCCCATCCCCCACACAGACAGTCCCGACTCCATCACAGTAATGCCCAGAGCATTTCACGCATGGAGCAACAGTAACACTGTGTGGCCATGCAGGGTAATACCCAGAGCATTTCCTGCATGGAGCAAGAGTGACACCGTGTGGCCACATAGGGTAGTGCACAGAGCATTTCCCCGCATGGAGCTATGGTTCGGGAGCTCTGGGGTTGGGCCCCTGTAGCTGGTTTTGGGACTCCCAGGGGTTGGGCCCCTGGAGCTGGTGTTGGGGCCCCAGGGGTTAAGGTTCGGGCGCTCAGGGGTTGGGCCCTTGGAGCTGGCGTGCGGGCCCCCAGGGAATAGGCCCCTAGAGCTATGGTTTGCTCACTCTGGGGTTCTGCCCCTGGAGCTGGTGTTGGGGCTCCCAGGGGTTGGGCTCCTCCAGCTGGTGTTGGGGACCCAGGGGTTAGGCCCCTGGAGCTATGTTTCAGGCGCTCAGGGGTTGGGACCCTGGAGCTGGTTTTGGGGCCTCCAGTGGTTGGGACCCTGGAGCTGCGGTTGGGGCCTCCAGGGGTTAGCCCCTGGATCTTTGGTTCGGCCGCTCATTGGTTGGGCCCCTGGAGCTGGTGTTGGGGCCCTAAGGGGTTGGGCCCCTGGAGCTGGTGTTGGGGACCCAGGGGTTAGGGCCCTGGAGCTATGGTTCAGGCGCTCAGGGGTTGGGCCCCTGGAGCTATGGTTCGGGCGCTCAGGGGTTGGGCCCCTGGAGCTGGGGTGGAGGGCCCCAGCGGTTCGGCCCCTGGAGCTGGTGTTGGGGCCCCCAGGGATTGGGCCCCTGGAGCTATGTTTCGGGCGCTCTGGGGTTGGGCCCCTGGAGCTGGTGTTGGGGACCCAGGTTTTAGGCCCGTGGAGCTATGGTTCAGGCACTCAGGGGTTGGACCCCTGGAGCTATGATTCGGGCGCTCAGGGGTTGGTTCCCTGGAGCTAGGGTCGAGGGCCCCAGGGGTGGGGCCCCTGGAGCTGCTGTTGGGGCCCCCAGGTTTTGAGTTCCTGGAGATTGTGTTGGGGTTCGCAGGGGTTGGGCCCCTGGAGCTGTGGTTGGGCCCCCCAGGGTTTAGGCCCCTGGAGCTATGGTTCGGGCGCTCAGGGGTTGGGCCCCTGGAGCTGGTGTTGGGGCCCCCAGGGGTTGGGCCCCTTGAGCTGGTGTTGGGGACCCAGGGGTTAAGGTTCGGGCGCTCAGGGGTTGGGCCCTTGGAGCTGGCGTGCGGGCCCCCAGGGAATAGGCCCCTAGAGCTATGGTTTGCTCACTCTGGGGTTCTGCCCCTGGAGCTGGTGTTGGGGCTCCCAGGGGTTGGGCTCCTGCAGCTGGTGTTGGGGACCCAGGGGTTAGGCCCCTGGAGCTATGGTTCAGGCGCTCAGGGGTTGGGACCCTGGAGCTGGTGTTGGGGCCCCCAGGGGTTGGGCCGCTGGAGGTGAGGTTGGGGCCCCCGGGGGTTAGGCCCCTATAGCTATGGTTCAGGCGCTCATTGGTTGGGCCCCTGGAGCTGGTGTTGGGGCCCCAAGGGGTTGGGCCCCTGGAGCTGGTGTTGGGGACCCAGAGGTTAGGGCCCTGGAGCTATGGTTCGGGCGCTCAGGGGTTGGGCCCCTGGAGCTGGGGTGGAGGGCCCCAGCGGTTGGGCCCCTAGAGCTGGTGTTGGGGCCCACAGGGATTGGGCCCCTGGAGCTATGTTTCGGGCGCTCTGGGGTTGGGCCCCTGGAGCTGGTGTTGGGGACCCAGGTTTTAGGCCCGTGGAGCTATGGTTCAGGCACTCAGGGGTTGGACCCCTGGAGCTATGGTTCGGGCGCTCAGGGGTTGGTTCCCTGGAGCTAGGGTCGAGGGCCCCAGGGGTGGGGCCCCTGGAGCTGCTGTTGGGGGCCCCCAGGTTTTGAGTTCCTGGAGATTGTGTTGGGGTTCGCAGGGGTTGGGCCCCTGGAGCTGTGGTTGGGCCCCCCAGGGTTTAGGCCTCTGGAGCTATGGTTCGGGCGCTCAGGGGTTGGGCCCCTGGAGCTGGTGTTGGGGCCCCCAGGGGTTGGGCCCCTGGAGGTGGGATTGGGGCCCCCGGGGGTTAGGCCCCTATAGCTATGGTTTGGGCGCTCTGGGGTTGGGCCCCTGGAGCTGGTGTTGGGGACCCAGGTTTTAGGCCCGTGGAGCTATGGTTCAGGGACTCAGGGGATGGACCCCTGGAGCTATGGTTCGGGCGCTCAGGGGTTGGTTCCCTGGAGCTAGGGTCGAGGGCCCCAGGGGTGGGGCACCTGGAGCTGCTGTTGGGGCCCCCAGGTTTTGAGTTCCTGGAGATTGTGTTGGGGTTCGCAGGGGTTGGGCCCCTGGAGCTGTGGTTGGGCCCCCCAGGGTTTAGGCCCCTGGAGCTATGGTTCGGGCGCTCAGGGGTTGGGCCCCTGGAGCTGGTGTTGGGGCCCCCAGGGGTTGGGCCCCTGGAGGTGGGGTTGGGGCCCCCGGGGGTTAGGCCCCTATAGCTATGGTTCGGGCGCTCAGGGGTTGGGCCCCTGGAGCTGGTGTTGGGGCCCTCAGGGATTAGGCCCCTGGAGCTATGGTTCAGGCGCTAAGGGTTTGGGACCCTGGAGCTGGTGTTGGGGCCCCCAGGGTTTGGGCCCCTGGAGCTGTTGTTGGGGCCCCAGGGGCTAGGCCCCTGTAGCTATGGTTCGGGCGCTCAGGGATTGGGCCCCAGGAGCTGGTTTTGGGGCCCCCAGGGGTTGGGCCCTTGGAGCTGGTGTTGGGGCCCACAGGGGTTAGGCCCCTGGAGCTATGGTTCGGGCGCTCAGGGGTTGGGCCGCTGGAGCTGGTGTTGGGGCCCCTGACCTAATGTCACCCCTTGCTCTCCCATCCCCCACACAGACAGTCCCGACTCCATCACAGTAATGCCCAGAGCATTTCACGCATGGAGCAACAGTAACACTGTGTGGCCATGCAGGGTAATGCCCAGAACATTTCCTGCATGGAGCAAGAGTGACACCGTGTGGCCACATAGGGTAGTGCACAGAGCATTTCCCCACATGGAGCTATGGTTCGGGAGCTCTGGGGTTGGGCCCCTGTAGCTGGTGTTGGGACTCCCAGGGGTTGGGCCACTGGAGCTGGTGTTGGGGCCCCAGGGGTTAAGGTTCGGGCGCTCAGGGGTTGGGCCCTTGGAGCTGGCGTGCGGGCCCCCAGGGAATAGGTCCCTAGAGCTATGGTTTGCTCACTCTGGGGTTCTGCCCCTGGAGCTGGTGTTGGGGCTCCCAGGGGTTGGGCTCCTGCAGCTGGTGTTGGGGACCCAGGGGTTAGGGCCCTGGAGCTATGGTTCAGGCGCTCAGGGGTTGGGCCCCTGGAGCTATGGTTCGAGCGCTCAGGGGTTGGGCCCCTGGAGCTGGGGTGGAGGGCCCCAGCGGTTGGGCCCCTGGAGCTGGTGTTGGGGCCCCCAGGGATTGGGCCCCTGGAGCTATGTTTCGGGCGCTCTGGGGTTGGGCCCCTGGAGCTGGTGTTGGGGACCCAGGTTTTAGGCCCGTGGAGCTATGGTTCAGGCACTCAGGGGTTGGACCCCTGGAGCTATGGTTCGGGCGCTCAGGGGTTGGTTCCCTGGAGCTAGGGTCGAGGGCCCCAGGGGTGGGGCCCCTGGAGCTGCTGTTGGGGCCCCCAGGTTCTGAGTTCCTGGAGATTGTGTTGGGGTTCGCAGGGGTTGGGCCCCTGGAGCTGTGGTTGGGCCCCCAGGGTTTAGGCCCTGGAGCTATGGTTCGGGCGCTCAGGGGTTGGGCCCCTGGAGCTGGTGTTGGGGCCCCCAGGGGTTGGGCCCCTGGAGGTGGGGTTGGGGCCCCCGGGGGTTAGGCCCCTATAGCTATGGTTCGGGGGCTCAGGGGTTGGGCCCCTGGAGCTGGTGTTGGGGCCCTCAGGGATTAGGCCCCTGGAGCTATGGTTCAGGCGCTAAGGGTTTGGGACCCTGGAGCTGGTGTTGGGGCCCGCAGGGGTTGGGCCCCTGGAGCTGGTGTTGGGGCCCCAGGGGCTAGGCCCCTGTAGCTATGGTTCGGGCGCTCAGGGATTGGGACCCTGGAGCTGGTTTTGGGGCCCCCAGGGGTTGGGCCCTTGGAGCTGGTGTTGGGGCCCCCAGGGGTTAGGCCCCTGGAGCTATGGTTCGGGCGCTCAGGGGTTGGGCCGCTGGAGCTGGTGTTGGGGCCCCTGACCTAATGTCACCCCTTGCTCTCCCATCCCCCACACAGACAGTCCCGACTCCAATCACAGTAATGCCCAGAGCATTTCACGCATGGAGCAACAGTAACACTGTGTGGCCATGCAGGGTAATGCCCAGAGCAGTTCCTGCATGGAGCAAGAGTGACACCGTGTGGCCACATAGGGTAGTGCACAGAGCAATTTCCACCGCATGGAGCTATGGTTCGGGAGCCTCTGGGGTTGGGCCCCTGTAGCTGGTGTTGGGACTCCCAGGGGTTGGGCCCCTGGAGCTGGTGTTGGGGCCCCAGGGGTTAAGGTTCGGGCGCTCAGGGGTTGGGCCCTTGGAGCTGGCGTGCGGGCCCCCAGGGAATAGGACCCTAGAGCTATGGTTTGCTCGCTCTGGGGTTCTGCCCCTGGAGCTGGTGTTAAGGCTCCCAGGGGTTGGGCTCCTGCAGCTGGTGTTGGGGACCCAGGGGTTAGGCCCCTGGAGCTATGGTTCAGGCGCTCAGGGGTTGGGACCCTGGAGCTGGTTTTGGGGCCTCCAGTGGTTGGGACCCTGGAGCTGCGGTTGGGGCCTCCAGGGGTTAGCCCCTAGATCTTTGGTTCGGCCGCTCATTGGTTGGGCCCATGGAGCTGGTGTTGGGGCCCCAAGGGTTGGGCCCTGTAGCTGGTGTTGGGGACCCAGGGGTTAGGGCCCTGGAGCTATGGTTCGGGCGCTCAGGGGTTGGGCCCCTGGAGCTGGGGTGGAGGGCCCCAGCGGTTGGGCCCCTGGAGCTGGTGTTGGGCCCCCCAGGGATTGGGCCCCTGGAGCTATGTTTCGGGCGCTCTGGGGTTGGG
This sequence comes from Gopherus flavomarginatus, assembly GCF_025201925.1. NCBI lineage: Eukaryota > Metazoa > Chordata > Testudines > Testudinidae > Gopherus > Gopherus flavomarginatus. The sequence continues at coordinate 21,960 of NW_026114861.1, read as the reverse complement.
CCCCTGGAGCTGGGTGTTGGGGACCCAGGTTTTAGGCCCGTGGAGCTATGGTTCAGGCACTCAGGGGTTGGACCCCTGGAGCTATGGTTCGGGCGCTCAGGGGTTGGTTCCCTGGAGCTAGGGTCGAGGGCCCCAGGGGTGGGGCCCCTGGAGCTGCTGTTTGGGGCCCCCAGGGTTTGAGTTCCTGGAGATTGTGTTGGGGGTTCGCAGGGGTTGGGCCCCTGGAGCAGTGGTTGGGTGCCCCCCAGGGTTTAGGCCCCTGGAGCTATGGTTCGGGCACGCTCAGGGGTTGGGCCCCTGGAGCTGGTGTTTGGGGCCCCCAGGGGTTGGGCCCCTGGAGGTGGGATTGGGGCCCCCGGGGTTAGGCCCATTATATCGCTATGGTTTCGGGCGCTCAGGGGTTGGGCCCCTGGAGCTGGTGTTGGAGACCCAGGTTTTAGGCCTGTGGAGCTATGGTTCAGGGGACTCAGGGGTTGGACCCCTGGAGCTATGGTTTCGGGCGCTCAGGGGTTGGGTTTCCCTGGAGCTAGGGTCGAGGGCCCCAGGGGTGGGGCCCCTGGAGCTGCTCTTGGGGCCCCCAGGTTTTGAGTTCCTGGAGATTGTGTTTGGGGTTCGCAGGGGTTGGGCCCCTGGAGCTGTGGTTGGGCCCCCAGGGTTTAGGCCCCTGGAGCTATGGTTTGGGCGCTCAGGGGTTGGGCCCCTGGAGCTGGTGTTGGGGCTCCCAGGGGTTGGGCCCCTGGAGGTGAGGTTGGGGCCCCCGGGGGTTAGGCCCCTATAGCTATGGTTCAGGCGCTCAGGGGTTGGGCCCCTGGAGCTGGTGTTGGGGCCCTCAGGGATTAGGCCCCTGGAGCTATGGTTCAGGCGCTAAGGGTTTGGGACCCTGGAGCTGGTGTTGGGGCCCCCAGGGGTTTGGGCCCCTGGAGCTGGTGTTGGGGCCCCAGGGGCTAGGCCCCTGTAGCTATGGTTCGGACGCTCAGGGATTGGGCCCCTGGAGCTGTTTTGGGGCCCCCAGGGGTTGGGCCCTTGGAGAGCTGGTGTTGGGGCCCCAGGGGTTAGGCCCCTGGAGCTATGGTTCGGGCGCTCAGGGGTTGGGCCCCTGGAGCTGGTTTTGGGGCCCCCAGGGGTTGGGCCCTTGGAGCTGGTGTTGGGGCCCCCAGGGGTTAGGCCCCTGGAGCTATGGTTCGGGCGCTCAGGGGTTGGGCCGCTGGAGCTGGTGTTGGGGCCCCTGACCTAATGTCACCCCTGCTCTCCCATCTCCCCCACACAGACAAGTCCCGACTCCATCACAGTAATGCCCAGAGCATTTCCACGCATGGAGCAACAGTAACACTGTGTGGCCATGCAGGGTAATACCAGAGCATTTCCTGCATGGAGCAAGAGTGACACCGTGTGGCCACATAGGGTAGTGCACAGAAGCAATTTCCCCGCATGGAGCTATGGTTCGGGAGCTCTGGGGTTGGGCCCCTGTAGCTGGTTTGGGACTCCCAGGGGTTGGGCCCCTGGAGCTGGTGTTGGGGCCCCAGGGGTTAAGGTTCGGGCGCTCAGGGGTTGGGCCCTTGGAGCTGGCGTGCGGGCCCCCAGGGAATAGGCCCCTAGAGCTATGGTTTGCTCACTCTGGGGTTCTGCCCCTGGAGCTGGTGTTGGGGCTCCCAGGGGTTGGGCTCCTGCAGCTGGTGTTGGGGACCCAGGGGTTAGGCCCCTGGAGCTATGTTTCAGGCGCTCAGGGGTTGGGACCCTGGAGCTGGTTTTGGGGCCTCCAGTGGTTGGGACCCTGGAGCTGCGGTTGGGGCCCTCCAGGGGTTAGCCCCTGGATCTTTGGTTCGGCCGCTCATTGGTTGGGCCCCTGGAGCTGGTGTTGGGGCCCTAAGGGGTTGGGCCCCTGGAGCTGGTGTTGGGGACCCAGGGGTTAGGGCCCTGGAGCTATGGTTTCAGGCGCTCAGGGGTTGGGCCCCTGGAGCTATGGTTCGGGCGCTCAGGGGTTGGGCCCTGGAGCTGGGGTGGAGGGCCCCAGCGGTTTCGGCCCCTGGAGCTGGTGTTGGGGGCCCCCAGGGATTGGGCCCCTGGAGCTATGTTTCGGGCGCCTCTGGGGTTGGGCCCCTGAGCTGGTGTTGGGGACCCAGGTTTTAGGCCCGTGGAGCTATGGTTCAGGCACTCAGGGGTTGGACCCCTGGAGCTATGATTCGGGCGCTCAGGGGTTGGTTCCCTGGAGCTAGGGTCGAGGGCCCCAGGGGTGGGGCCCCTGGAGCTGCTGTTGGGGCCCCCAGGTTTTGAGTTCCTGGAGATTGTGTTGGGGTTCGCAGGGGTTGGGCCCCTGGAGCTGTGGGTTGGGCCCCCCAGGGTTTAGGCCCCTGGAGCTATGGTTCGGGCGCTCAGGGGTTGGGCCCCTGGAGCTGGTGTTGGGGCCCCCAGGGGTTGGGCCCCTGGAGGTGGGGTTGGGGCCCCCGGGGGTAAGGCCCCTATAGCTATGGTTCGGCGCTCAGGGGTTGGGCCCCTGGAGCTGGTGTTGGGGCCCCCAGGGGTTGGGCCCCTGGAGCTGGTGTTGGGGCCCCAGGGGCTAGGCCCCTGTAGCTATGGTTCGGGGCGCTCAGGGATTGGGCCCCTGGAGCTGGTTTTGGGGCCCCCAGGGGTTGGGCCCTTGGAGCTGGTGTTGGGGCCCCCAGGGTTAGGCCCCTGGAGCTATGGTTCGGGCGCTCAGGGGTTGGGCCGCTGGAGCTGGTGTTGGGGCCCCTGACCTAATGTCACCCCTTGCTCTCCCATCCCCCACACAGACAGTCCCGACTCCATCACAGTAATGCCCAGAGCATTTCACGCATGGAGCAACAGTAACACTGTGTGGCCATGCAGGGTAATGCCCAGAGCATTTCCTGCATGGAGCAAGAGTGACACCGTGTGGCCACATAGGGTAGTGCACAGAGCATTTCCCCGCATGGAGCTATGGTTCGGGAGCTCTGGGGTTGGGCCCCTGTAGCTGGTGTTGGGACTCCCAGGGGTTGGGCCCCTGGAGCTGGTGTTGGGGCCCCAGGGGTTAAGGTTCGGGCGCTCAGGGGTTGGGCCCTTGGAGCTGGCGTGCGGGCCCCCAGGGAATAGGCCCCTAGAGCTATGGTTTGCTCACTCTGGGGTTCTGCCCCTGGAGCTGGTGTTGGGGCTCCCAGGGGTTGGGCTCCTGCAGCTGGTGTTGGGGACCCAGGGGTTAGGCCCCTGGAGCTATGGTTCAGGCGCTCAGGGGTTGGGACCCTGGAGCTGGTTTTGGGGCCTCCAGTGGTTGGGACCCTGGAGCTGCGGTTGGGGCCTCCAGGGGTTAGCCCCTGGATCTTTGGTTCGGCCGCTCATTGGTTGGGCCCCTGGAGCTGGTGTTGGGGCCCCAAGGGGTTGGGCCCCTGGAGCTGGTGTTGGGGACCCAGGGGTTAGGGCCCTGGAGCTATGGTTCAGGCGCTCAGGGGTTGGGCCCCTGGAGCTATGGTTCGGGCGCTCAGGGGTTGGGCCCCTGGAGCTGGGGTGGAGGGCCCCAGCGGTTGGGCCCCTGGAGCTGGTGTTGGGGCCCCCAGGGATTGGGCCCCTGGAGCTATGTTTCGGGCGCTCTGGGGTTGGGCCCTGGAGCTGGTGTTGGGGACCCAGGTTTTAGGCCCGTGGAGCTATGGTTCAGGCACTCAGGGGTTGGACCCCTGGAGCTATGGTTCGGGCGCTCAGGGGTTGGTTCCCTGGAGCTAGGGTCGAGGGCCCCAGGGTGGGGCCCCTGGAGCTGCTGTTGGGGCCCCCAGGTTTTGAGTTCCTGGAGATTGTGTTGGGGTTCGCAGGGGTTGGGCCCCTGGAGCTGTGGTTGGGCCCCCCAGGGTTTAGGCCCCTGGAGCTATGGTTCGGGCGCTCAGGGGTTGGGCCCCTGGAGCTGGTGTTGGGGCCCCCAGGGGTTGGGCCCCTGGAGGTGGGGTTGGGGCCCCCGGGGGTTAGGCCCCTATAGCTATGGTTCGGGCGCTCAGGGGTTGGGCCCCTGGAGCTGGTGTTGGGGCCCTCAGGGATTAGGCCCCTGGAGCTATGGTTCAGGCGCTAAGGGTTTGGGACCCTGGAGCTGGTGTTGGGGCCCCCAGGGGTTGGGCCCCTGGAGCTGGTGTTGGGGCCCCAGGGGCTAGGCCCCTGTAGCTATGGTTCGGGCGCTCAGGGATTGGGCCCCTGGAGCTGGTTTTGGGGCCCCCAGGGGTTGGGCCCTTGGAGCTGGTGTTGGGGCCCCCAGGGGTTAGGCCCCTGGAGCTATGGTTCGGGCGCTCAGGGGTTGGGCCGCTGGAGCTGGTGTTGGGGCCCCTGACCTAATGTCACCCCTTGCTCTCCCATCCCCCACACAGACAGTCCCGACTCCATCACAGTAATGCCCAGAGCATTTCACGCATGGAGCAACAGTAACACTGTGTGGCCATGCAGGGTAATGCCCAGAGCATTTCCTGCATGGAGCAAGAGTGACACCGTGTGGCCACATAGGGTAGTGCACAGAGCATTTCCCCGCATGGAGCTATGGTTCGGGAGCTCTGGGGTTGGGCCCCTGTAGCTGGTGTTGGGACTCCCAGGGGTTGGGCCCCTGGAGCTGGTGTTGGGGCCCCAGGGGTTAAGGTTCGGGCGCTCAGGGGTTGGGCCCTTGGAGCTGGCGTGCGGGCCCCCAGGGAATAGGCCCCTAGAGCTATGGTTTGCTCACTCTGGGGTTCTGCCCCTGGAGCTGGTGTTGGGGCTCCCAGGGGTTGGGCTCCTGCAGCTGGTGTTGGGGACCCAGGGGTTAGGCCCCTGGAGCTATGGTTCAGGCGCTCAGGGGTTGGGACCCTGGAGCTGGTTTTGGGGCCTCCAGTGGTTGGGACCCTGGAGCTGCGGTTGGGGCCTCCAGGGGTTAGCCCCTGGATCTTTGGTTCGGCCGCTCATTGGTTGGGCCCCTGGAGCTGGTGTTGGGGCCCCAAGGGGTTGGGCCCCTGGAGCTGGTGTTGGGGACCCAGGGGTTAGGGCCCTGGAGCTATGGTTCAGGCGCTCAGGGGTTGGGCCCCTGGAGCTATGGTTCGGGCGCTCAGGGGTTGGGCCCCTGGAGCTGGGGTGGAGGGCCCCAGCGGTTGGGCCCCTGGAGCTGGTGTTGGGGCCCCCAGGGATTGGGCCCCTGGAGCTATGTTTCGGGCGCTCTGGGGTTGGGCCCCTGGAGCTGGTGTTGGGGACCCAGGTTTTAGGCCCGTGGAGCTATGGTTCAGGCACTCAGGGGTTGGACCCCTGGAGCTATGGTTCGGGCGCTCAGGGGTTGGTTCCCTGGAGCTAGGGTCGAGGGCCCCAGGGGTGGGGCCCCTGGAGCTGCTGTTGGGGCCCCCAGGTTTTGAGTTCCTGGAGATTGTGTTGGGGTTCGCAGGGGTTGGGCCCCTGGAGCTGTGGTTGGGCCCCCCAGGGTTTAGGCCCCTGGAGCTATGGTTCGGGCGCTCAGGGGTTGGGCCCCTGGAGCTGGTGTTGGGGCCCCCAGGGGTTGGGCCCCTGGAGGTGGGGTTGGGGCCCCCGGGGGTTAGGCCCCTATAGCTATGGTTCGGGCGCTCAGGGGTTGGGCCCCTGGAGCTGGTGTTGGGGCCCTCAGGGATTAGGCCCCTGGAGCTATGGTTCAGGCGCTAAGGGTTTGGGACCCTGGAGCTGGTGTTGGGGCCCCCAGGGGTTGGGCCCTGGAGCTGGTGTTGGGGCCCCAGGGGCTAGGCCCCTGTAGCTATGGTTCGGGCGCTCAGGGATTGGGCCCCTGGAGCTGGTTTTGGGGCCCCCAGGGGTTGGGCCCTTGGAGCTGGTGTTGGGGCCCCCAGGGGTTAGGCCCCTGGAGCTATGGTTCGGGCGCTCAGGGGTTGGGCCGCTGGAGCTGGTGTTGGGGCCCCTGACCTAATGTCACCCCTTGCTCTCCCATCCCCCACACAGACAGTCCCGACTCCATCACAGTAATGCCCAGAGCATTTCACGCATGGAGCAACAGTAACACTGTGTGGCCATGCAGGGTAATGCCCAGAGCATTTCCTGCATGGAGCAAGAGTGACACCGTGTGGCCACATAGGGTAGTGCACAGAGCATTTCCCCGCATGGAGCTATGGTTCGGGAGCTCTGGGGTTGGGCCCCTGTAGCTGGTGTTGGGACTCCCAGGGGTTGGCCCCTGGAGCTGGTGTTGGGGCCCCAGGGGTTAAGGTTCGGGCGCTCAGGGGTTGGGCCCTTGGAGCTGGCGTGCGGGCCCCCAGGGAATAGGCCCCTAGAGCTATGGTTTGCTCACTCTGGGGTTCTGCCCCTGGAGCTGGTGTTGGGGCTCCCAGGGGTTGGGCTCCTGCAGCTGGTGTTGGGGACCCAGGGGTTAGGCCCCTGGAGCTATGGTTCAGGCGCTCAGGGGTTGGGACCCTGGAGCTGGTTTTGGGGCCTCCAGTGGTTGGGACCCTGGAGCTGCGGTTGGGGCCTCCAGGGGTTAGCCCCTGGATCTTTGGTTCGGCCGCTCATTGGTTGGGCCCCTGGAGCTGGTGTTGGGGCCCCAAGGGGTTGGGCCCCTGGAGCTGGTGTTGGGGACCCAGGGGTTAGGGCCCTGGAGCTATGGTTCAGGCGCTCAGGGGTTGGGCCCCTGGAGCTATGGTTCGGGCGCTCAGGGGTTGGGCCCCTGGAGCTGGGGTGGAGGGCCCCAGCGGTTGGGCCCCTGGAGCTGGTGTTGGGGCCCCCAGGGATTGGGCCCCTGGAGCTATGTTTCGGGCGCTCTGGGGTTGGGCCCCTGGAGCTGGTGTTGGGGACCCAGGTTTTAGGCCCGTGGAGCTATGGTTCAGGCACTCAGGGGTTGGACCCCTGGAGCTATGGTTCGGGCGCTCAGGGGTTGGTTCCCTGGAGCTAGGGTCGAGGGCCCCAGGGTGGGGCCCCTGGAGCTGCTGTTGGGGCCCCCAGGTTTTGAGTTCCTGGAGATTGTGTTGGGGTTCGCAGGGGTTGGGCCCCTGGAGCTGTGGTTGGGCCCCCAGGGTTTAGGCCCCTGGAGCTATGGTTCGGGCGCTCAGGGGTTGGGCCCCTGGAGCTGGTGTTGGGGCCCCCAGGGGTTGGGCCCCTGGAGGTGGGATTGGGGCCCCCGGGGGTTAGGCCCCTATAGCTATGGTTCGGGCGCTCAGGGGTTGGGCCCCTGGAGCTGGTGTTGGGGACCCAGGTTTTAGGCCCGTGGAGCTATGGTTCAGGCACTCAGGGGTTGGACCCCTGGAGCTATGGTTCGGGCGCTCAGGGGTTGGTTCCCTGGAGCTAGGGTCGAGGGCCCCAGGGGTGGGGCCCCTGGAGCTGCTGTTGGGGCCCCCAGGTTTTGAGTTCCTGGAGATTGTGTTGGGGTTCGCAGGGGTTGGGCCCCTGGAGCTGTGGTTGGGCCCCCCAGGGTTTAGGCCCCTGGAGCTATGGTTCGGGCGCTCAGGGGTTGGGCCCCTGGAGCTGGTGTTGGGGCCCCCAGGGGTTGGGCCCCTGGAGCTGGTGTTGGGGCCCTCAGGGATTAGGCCCCTGGAGCTATGGTTCAGGCGCTAAGGGTTTGGGACCCTGGAGCTGGTGTTGGGGCCCCCAGGGGTTGGGCCCCTGGAGCTGGTGTTGGGGCCCCAGGGGCTAGGCCCCTGTAGCTATGGTTCGGGCGCTCAGGGATTGGGCCCCTGGAGCTGGTTTTGGGGCCCCCAGGGGTTGGGCCCTTGGAGCTGGTGTTGGGGCCCCCAGGGGTTAGGCCCCTGGAGCTATGGTTCGGGCGCTCAGGGGTTGGGCCGCTGGAGCTGGTGTTGGGGCCCCTGACCTAATGTCACCCCTTGCTCTCCCATCCCCCACACAGACAGTCCCGACTCCATCACAGTAATGCCCAGAGCATTTCACGCATGGAGCAACAGTAACACTGTGTGGCCATGCAGGGTAATGCCCAGAGCATTTCCTGCATGGAGCAAGAGTGACACCGTGTGGCCACATAGGGTAGTGCACAGAGCATTTCCCCGCATGGAGCTATGGTTCGGGAGCTCTGGGGTTGGGCCCCTGTAGCTGGTGTTGGGACTCCCAGGGGTTGGGCCCCTGGAGCTGGTGTTGGGGCCCCAGGGGTTAAGGTTCGGGCGCTCAGGGGTTGGGCCCTTGGAGCTGGCGTGCGGGCCCCCAGGGAATAGGCCCCTAGAGCTATGGTTTGCTCACTCTGGGGTTCTGCCCCTGGAGCTGGTGTTGGGGCTCCCAGGGGTTGGGCTCCTGCAGCTGGTGTTGGGGACCCAGGGGTTAGGCCCCTGGAGCTATGGTTCAGGCGCTCAGGGGTTGGGACCCTGGAGCTGGTTTTGGGCCTCCAGTGGTTGGGACCCTGGAGCTGCGGTTGGGGCCTCCAGGGGTTAGCCCCTGGATCTTTGGTTCGGCCGCTCATTGGTTGGGCCCCTGGAGCTGGTGTTGGGGCCCCAAGGGGTTGGGCCCCTGGAGCTGGTGTTGGGGACCCAGGGGTTAGGGCCCTGGAGCTATGGTTCAGGCGCTCAGGGGTTGGGCCCCTGGAGCTATGGTTCGGGCGCTCAGGGGTTGGGCCCCTGGAGCTGGGGTGGAGGGCCCCAGCGGTTGGGCCCCTGGAGCTGGTGTTGGGGCCCCCAGGGATTGGGCCCCTGGAGCTATGTTTCGGGCGCTCTGGGGTTGGGCCCCTGGAGCTGGTGTTGGGGACCCAGGTTTTAGGCCCGTGGAGCTATGGTTCAGGCACTCAGGGGTTGGACCCCTGGAGCTATGGTTCGGGGCGCTCAGGGGTTGGTTCCCTGGAGCTAGGGTCGAGGGCCCCAGGGGTGGGGCCCCTGGAGCTGCTGTTGGGGCCCCCAGGTTTTGAGTTCCTGGAGATTGTGTTGGGGTTCGCAGGGGTTGGGCCCCTGGAGCTGTGGTTGGGCCCCCCGGGTTTAGGCCCCTGGAGCTATGGTGCGGGCGCTCAGGGGTTGGGCCCCTGGAGCTGGTGTTGGGGCCCCCAGGGGTTGGGCCCCTGGAGGTGGATTGGGGCCCCCGGGGTTAGGCCCCTATAGCTATGGTTCGGGCGCTCAGGGGTTGGGCCCCTGGAGCTGGTGTTGGGGACCCAGGTTTTAGGCCCGTGGAGCTATGGTTCAGGCACTCAGGGGTTGGACCCCTGGAGCTATGGTTTCGGGCGCTCAGGGGTTGGTTCCCTGGAGCTGGGGTCGAGGGCCCCAGGGGTGGGGCCCCTGGAGCTGCTGTTGGGGCCCCCAGGTTTTGAGTTCCTGGAGATTGTGTTGGGGTTTCGCAGGGGTTGGGCCCCTGGAGCTGTGTTGGGCCCCCAGGGTTAGGCCCCTGGAGCTATGGTTCGGGCGCTCAGGGGTTGGGCCCCTGGAGCTGGTGTTGGGGCCCCCAGGGGTTGGGCCCCTGGAGCTGGTGTTGGGGCCTCAGGGATTAGGCCCTGGAGCTATGGTTAGGCGCTAAGGGTTTGGGACCCTGGAGCTGGTGTTGGGGCCCCCAGGGGTTGGGCCCCTGGAGCTGGTGTTGGGGCCCCAGGGGCTAGGCCCCTGTAGCTATGGTTCGGGCGCTCAGGGATTGGGCCCCTGGAGCTGGTTTTGGGGCCCCCAGGGGTTGGGCCCTTGGAGCTGGTGTTGGGGCCCCCAGGGGTTAGGCCCCTGGAGCTATGGTTCGGGCGCTCAGGGGTTGGGCCGCTGGAGCTGGTGTTGGGGCCCCTGACCTAATGTCACCCCTTGCTCTCCCATCCCCCACACAGACAGTCCCGACTCCATCACAGTAATGCCCAGAGCATTTCACGCATGGAGCAACAGTAACACTGTGTGGCCATGCAGGGTAATGCCCAGAGCATTTCCTGCATGGAGCAAGAGTGACACCGTGTGGCCACATAGGGTAGTGCACAGAGCATTTCCCCGCATGGAGCTATGGTTCGGGAGCTCTGGGGTTGGGCCCCTGTAGCTGGTGTTGGGACTCCCAGGGTTGGGCCCCTGGAGCTGGTGTTGGGGCCCCAGGGGTTAAGGTTCGGGCGCTCAGGGGTTGGGCCCTTGGAGCTGGCGTGCGGGCCCCCAGGGAATAGGCCCCTAGAGCTATGGTTTGCTCACTCTGGGGTTCTGCCCCTGGAGCTGGTGTTGGGGCTCCCAGGGGTTGGGCTCCTGCAGCTGGTGTTGGGGACCCAGGGGTTAGGCCCCTGGAGCTATGGTTCAGGCGCTCAGGGGTTGGGACCCTGGAGCTGGTTTTGGGGCCTCCAGTGGTTGGGACCCTGGAGCTGCGGTTGGGGCCTCCAGGGGTTAGCCCCTGGATCTTTGGTTCGGCCGCTCATTGGTTTGGCCCCTGGAGCTGGTGTTGGGGCCCCAAGGGGTTGGGCCCCTGGAGCTGGTGTTGGGGACCCAGGGGTTAGGGCCCTGGAGCTATGGTTCAGGCGCTCAGGGGTTGGGCCCCTGGAGCTATGGTTTCGGGCGCTCAGGGGTTGGGCCCCTGGAGCTTGGGTGGAGGGCCCCAGCGGTTGGGCCCCTGGAGCTGGTGTTGGGGCCCCCAGGGATTGGGCCCCTGGAGCTATGTTTCGGGCGCTCTGGGGTTGGGCCCCTGGAGCTGGTGTTGGGGACCCAGGTTTTAGGCCCGTGGAGCTATGGTTCAGGCACTCAGGGGTTGGACCCCTGGAGCTATGGTTCGGGCGCTCAGGGGTTGGTTCCCTGGAGCTAGGGTCGAGGGCCCCAGGGGTGGGGCCCCTGGAGCTGCTGTTGGGGCCCCCAGGTTTTGAGTTCCTGGAGATTGTGTTGGGGTTCGCAGGGGTTGGGCCCCTGGAGCTGTGGTTGGGCCCCCCAGGGTTTAGGCCCCTGGAGCTATGGTTCGGGCGCTCAGGGGTTGGGCCCCTGGAGCTGGTGTTGGGGCCCCCAGGGGTTGGGCCCCTGGAGGTGGGATTGGGGCCCCCGGGGGTTAGGCCCCTATAGCTATGTTTCGGGCGCTCAGGGGTTGGGCCCCTGGAGCTGGTGTTGGGGACCCAGGTTTTAGGCCCGTGGAGCTATGGTTCAGGCACTCAGGGGTTGGACCCCTGGAGCTATGGTTCGGGCGCTCAGGGGTTGGTTCCCTGGAGCTAGGGTCGAGGGCCCCAGGGGTGGGGCCCCTGGAGCTGCTGTTGGGGCCCCCAGGTTTTGAGTTCCTGGAGATTGTGTTGGGGTTCGCAGGGGTTGGGCCCCTGGAGCTGTGGTTGGGCCCCCCAGGGTTTAGGCCCCTGGAGCTATGGTTCGGGCGCTCAGGGGTTGGGCCCCTGGAGCTGGTGTTGGGGCCCCCAGGGGTTGGGCCCCTGGAGGTGGGGTTGGGGCCCCCGGGGGTTAGGCCCCTATAGCTATGGTTCGGGCGCTCAGGGTTTGGCCCCTGGAGCTGGTGTTGGGGCCCTCAGGGATTAGGCCCCTGGAGCTATGGTTCAGGCGCTAAGGGTTTGGGACCCTGGAGCTGGTGTTGGGGCCCCAGGGGCTAGGCCCCTGTAGCTATGGGTCGGTCGCTCAGGGATTGGGCCCCTGGAGCTGGTTTTGGGGCCCCAGGGGTTGGGCCCTTGGAGCTGGTGTTGGGGCCCCCAGGGGTTAGGCCCCTGGAGCTATGGTTCGGGCGCTCAGGGGTTGGGCCGCTGGAGCTGGTGTTGGGGCCCCTGACCTAATGTCACCCCTTGCTCTCCCATCCCCCACACAGACAGTCCCGACTCCATCACAGTAATGCCCAGAGCATTTCACGCATGGAGCAACAGTAACACTGTGTGGCCATGCAGGGTAATGCCCAGAGCATTTCCTGCATGGAGCAAGAGTGACACCGTGTGGCCACATAGGGTAGTGCACAGAGCATTTCCCCGCATGGAGCTATGGTTCGGGAGCTCTGGGGTTGGGCCCCTGTAGCTGGTGTTGGGACTCCCAGGGGTTGGGCCCCTGGAGCTGGTGTTGGGGCCCCAGGGGTTAAGGTTCGGGCGCTCAGGGGTTGGGCCCTTGGAGCTGGCGTGCGGGCCCCCAGGGAATAGGCCCCTAGAGCTATGGTTTGCTCACTCTGGGGTTCTGCCCCTGGAGCTGGTGTTGGGGCTCCCAGGGGTTGGGCTCCTGCAGCTGGTGTTGGGGACCCAGGGTTAGGCCCCTGGAGCTATGGTTCAGGCGCTCAGGGGTTGGGACCCTGGAGCTGGTTTTGGGGCCTCCAGTGGTTGGGACCCTGGAGCTGCGGTTGGGGCCTCCAGGGGTTAGCCCCTGGATCTTTGGTTCGGCCGCTCATTGGTTGGGCCCCTGGAGCTGGTGTTGGGGCCCCAAGGGGTTGGGCCCCTGGAGCTGGTGTTGGGGACCCAGGGGTTAGGGCCCTGGAGCTATGGTTCAGGCGCTCAGGGGTTGGGCCCCTGGAGCTATGGTTCGGGCGCTCAGGGGTTGGGCCCCTGGAGCTGGGGTGGAGGGCCCCAGCGGTTGGGCCCCTGGAGCTGGTGTTGGGGCCCCCAGGGATTGGGCCCCTGGAGCTATGTTTCGGGCGCTCTGGGGTTGGGCCCCTGGAGCTGGTGTTGGGGACCCAGGTTTTAGGCCCGTGGAGCTATGGTTCAGGCACTCAGGGGTTGGTTCCCTGGAGCTAGGGTCGAGGGCCCCAGGGGTGGGGCCCCTGGAGCTGCTGTTGGGGCCCCCAGGTTTTGAGTTCCTGGAGATTGTGTTGGGGTTCGCAGGGGTTGGGCCCCTGGAGCTGTGGTTGGGCCCCCCAGGGTTTAGGCCCCTGGAGCTATGGTTCGGGCGCTCAGGGGTTGGGCCCCTGGAGCTGGTGTTGGGGCCCCAGGGGTTGGGCCCCTGGAGGTGGGATTGGGGCCCCCGGGGGTTAGGCCCCTATAGCTATGGTTCGGGCGCTCAGGGGTTGGGCCCCTGGAGCTGGTGTTGGGGACCCAGGTTTTAGGCCCGTGGAGCTATGGTTCAGGCACTCAGGGGTTGGACCCCTGGAGCTATGGTTCGGGCGCTCAGGGGTTGGTTCCCTGGAGCTAGGGTCGAGGGCCCCAGGGGTGGGGCCCCTGGAGCTGCTGTTGGGGCCCCCAGGTTTTGAGTTCCTGGAGATTGTGTTGGGGTTCGCAGGGGTTGGGCCCCTGGAGCTGTGGTTGGGCCCCCCAGGGTTTAGGCCCCTGGAGCTATGGTTCGGGCGCTCAGGGGTTGGGCCCCTGGAGCTGGTGTTGGGGCCCCCAGGGGTTGGGCCCCTGGAGGTGGGGTTGGGGGCCCCGGGGTTAGGCCCCTTAGCTATGGTTCGGGCGCTCAGGGGTTGGGCCCCTGGAGCTGGTGTTGGGGCCCTCAGGGATTAGGCCCCTGGAGCTATGGTTCAGGCGCTAAAGGTTTGGGACCCTGGAGCTGGTGTTGGGGCCCCAGGGTTGGGCCCCTGGAGCTGGTGTTGGGGCCCCAGGGGCTAGGCCCCTGTAGCTATGGTTCGGGCGCTCAGGGATTGGGCCCCTGGAGCTGGTTTGGGGCCCCCAGGGGTTGGGCCCTTGGAGCTGGTGTTGGGGCCCCCAGGGGTTAGGCCCCTGGAGCTATGGTTCGGGCGCTCAGGGGTTGGGCCGCTGGAGCTGGTGTTGGGGCCCCTGACCTAATGTCACCCCTTGCTCTCCCATCCCCCACACAGACAGTCCCGACTCCATCACAGTAATGCCCAGAGCATTTCACGCATGGAGCAACAGTAACACTGTGTGGCCATGCAGGGTAATGCCCAGAGCATTTCCTGCATGGAGCAAGAGTGACACCGTGTGGCCACATAGGGTAGTGCACAGAGCATTTCCCCGCATGGAGCTATGGTTCGGGAGCTCTGGGGTTGGCCCCTGTAGCTGGTGTTGGGACTCCCAGGGGTTGGGCCCTGGAGCTGGTTTTGGGGCCTCCAGTGGTTGGGACCCTGGAGCTGCGGTTGGGCCTCCAGGGGTTAGCCCCTGGATCTTTTGGTTCGGCCGCTCATTGGTTGGGCCCCTGGAGCTGGTGTTGGGGGCCCCAAGGGGTTGGGCCCCTGGAGCTGGTGTTGGGGACCCAGGGGTTAGGGCCCTGGAGCTATGGTTCAGGCGCTCAGGGGTTGGGCCCCTGGAGCTATGGTTCGGGCGCTCAAGGGGTTTGGGCCCCTGGAGCTGGGGTTGGAGGGCCCCAGCGGTTGGGCCCCTGGAGCTGTGGTTGGGGCCCCCAGGGATTGGGCCCCTAGGAGCTATGTTCGGGCGCTCTGGGGTTGGGCCCCTGGAGCTGGTGTTGGGGACCCAGGTTTTAGGCCCGTGGAGGCTATGGTTCAGGCACTCAGGGGTTGGACCCCTGGAGCTATGGTTCGGGCAGCTCAGGGGTTGGTTTCCCTGGAAGGTTAGGGTCGAGGGCCCCAGGGGTGGGGCCCCTGGAGCTGCTGTTGGGGCCCCCAGGTTTTGAGTTCCTGGAGATTGTGTTGGGGTTCGCAGGGGTTGGGCCCCTGGAGCTGTGGTTGGGCCCCCACGGGTTTAGGCCACTGGAGCTATGGTTCGGGCGCTCAGGGGTTGGGCCCCTGGAGCTGGTGTTGGGGACCCCAGGGGTTGGGCCCCTGGAGGTGGGGTTGGGGCCCCCGGGGGGTTAGGCCCCTATAGCTATGGTTCGGGCGCTCAGGGGTTGGGCCCCTGGAGCTGGTGTTGGGGCCCTCAGGGATTAGGCCCCTGGAGCTATTGGTTCAGGGCGCTAAGGGTTGGGACCCTGGAGCTGGTGTTGGGGGCCCCAGGGGTTGGGCCCCTGGAGCTGGTGTTGGGGCCCCAGGGGCTAGGCCCCTGTAGGTATGGTCGGGCGCTCAGGGATTGGGCCCCTGGAGCTGGTTTTGGGGCCCCCAGGGGTTGGGCCCTTGGAGCTGGTGTTTGGGGCCCCCAGGGGTTAGGCCCCTGGAGCTATGGTTCGGGCGATCAGGGGTTGGGCCGCTGGAGCTGGTGTTGGGGCCCCTGACCTAATGTCACCCCTTGCTCTCCCATCCCCCACCACAGACAGTCCCGACTCCATCACAGTAATGGCCCAGAGCATTTCACAGCAGGTGGAGCAACAGTAACACTGTGTGGGCCATGCAGGGTAATGCCCAGAGCATTTCCTGCATGGAGCAAGAGTGACACCGTGTGGCCACATAGGTAGTGCACAGAGCATTTTCCAGCATGGAGCTATGGTTCGGGAGCTCTGGGGTTGGGCCCCTGTAGCTGGTGTTGGACTCCCAGGGGTTGGGACCTGGAGCTGGTGTGTGGGGCCCCAGGGGTTAAGGTTCGGGCGCTCAGGGGTTGGGCCTTGGAAGCTGGCGTGCGGGCCCCCAGGGAATAGGCCCCTAGAGCTATGGTTTGCTCAACTCTGGGGTTCTGCCCCCTGGAGCTGGTGTTGGGGCTCCCAGGGGTTGGGCTCCTGCAGCTGGTGTTGGGGAACCCAGGGTTTGGCCCCTGGAGCTATGGTTCAGGAGCTCAGGGGTTGGGACCCTGGAGCTGGTTTTTGGGGCCTCCAGTGGTTGGGACCCTGGAGCTGCGGGTTGGGGCCTCCAGGGTTAGCCCCTGGATCTTTGGTTCGGCGCTCATTGGTTGGGCCCCTGGAGCTGGTGTTGGGGGGCCCAGGGGTTGGGCCCCTGGAGCTGTGTTGGGGACCCAGGGGTTAGGGCCCTGGAGCTATGGTTCAGAGGCGCTCAGGGGTTTGGGCCCCTGGAGCTATGTTCGGGCGCTCAGGGGTTGGGCCCCTGGAGCTGGGGTGGAGGGCCCAGCGGTTGGGCCCCTGGAGCGTGGTGTTGGGGCCCCAGGGATTGGGCCCTGGAGCTATGTTTCGGGCGCTCTGGGGTTGGGCCCCTGGAGCTGGTGTTGGGGACCCAGGTTTTAGGCCCGTGGAGCTATGGTTCAGGCACTCAGGGGTTGGACCCCTGGAGCTATGGTTCGGGCGCTCAGGGGGTTGGTTCCCTGGAGCTAGGGTCGAGGGCCCAGGGGTGGGGGCCCCTGGAGCTGCTGTTGGGTCCCCCAGGTTTTGAGTTCCTGGAGATTGTGTTGGGGTTCGCAGGGGTTGGGCCCCTGAGCTGTGGTTGGGCCCCCCAGGGTTTAGGCCCCTGGAGCTATGGTTCGGGCGCTCAGGGGTTGGGCCCCTGGAGCTGGTGTTGGGGCCCCCAGGGGTTGGGCCCCTGGAGGTGGGATTGGGGCCCCCGGGGGGTTAGGCCCCTATAGCTATGGTTCGGGCGCTCAGGGGTTGGGCCCCTGGAGCTGGTGTTGGGGACCCAGGTTTTAGGCCCGTGGAGCTATGGTTCAGGGCACTCATGGGGTTTGGACCCCTGGAGCTATGGTTCGGGCGCTCAGGGGTTGGTTCCCTGGAGCTATGTGTCGAGGGCCCCAGGGTTGGGGCCCCTGGAGCTGCTGTTGGGGCCCCCAGGTTTTGAGTTCCTGGAGATTGTGTTGGGGTTCGCAGGGGTTGGGCCCCCTGGAGCTGTGGTTGGGCCCCCCAGGGTTTAGGCCCCTGGAGCTATGGTTCGGGCGCTCAGGGGTTGGGCCCCTGGAGCTGGGGTTGGGGCCCCCAGGGGTTGGGCCCCTGGAGGTGGGGTTGGGGCCCCCGGGGGTTAGGCCCCTATAGCTATGGTTCGGGCGCTCAGGGGTTGGGCCCCTGGAGCTGGTGTTGGGGCCCTCAGGGATTAGGCCCCTGGAGCTATGGTTCAGGCGCTAAGGGTTGGGACCCTGGAGCTGGTGTTGGGGCCCCCAGGGGTGGGCCCCTGGAGCTGGTGTTGGGGCCCCAGGGGCTAGGCCCCTGTAGCTATGGTTCGGGCGCTCAGGGATTGGGCCCCTGGAGCTGGTTTTGGGGCCCCCAGGGGTTGTGCCCTTGGAGCTGGTGTTGGGGCCCCCAGGGGTTAGGCCCCTGGAGCTATGGTTCTGGAGCTCAGGGGTTGGGCCGCTGGAGCTGGTGTTGGGGCCCCTGACCTAATGTCACCCCTTGCTCTCCCCTCCCCCACACAGACAGTCCCCGACTCCATCACAGTAATGCCCAGAGCATTTCACGCATGGAGCAACAGTAACACTGTGTGGCCATGCAGGGTAATGCCCAGAGCTTTCCTGCTGGAGCAAGAGTGGACACCGTGTGGCCACATAGGGTAGTGCACAGAGCATTTCCCCGCATGGAGCTATGGTTCGGGAGCTCTGGGGTTGGGCCCGTAGCTGGTGTTGGGACTCCAGGGGTTGGGCCCCCTGGAGCTGGTGTTGGGGCCCCAGGGGTTAAGGTTCGAGCGCTCAGGGGTTGGGCCCTTGGAGCTGGCGTGCGGGCCCCCAGGGAATAGGCCCCTAGAGCTATGGTTTGCTCACTCTGGGGTTCTGCCCCTGGAGCTGGTGTTGGGGCTCCCAGGGGTTGGGCTCCTGCAGGGTGGTACTGTTGGGGACCCAGGGGTTAGGCCCCTGGAGCTATGGTTCAGGCGCTCAGGGGTTGGGAACCCTGGAGCTGGTTTTTGGGCTCCAGTGGTTGGGACCCTGGAGCTGCGGTTGGGGCCTCAGGGTTAGCCCCTGGATCTTTGGTTCGGCCGCTCATTGTTTGGGCCCCTGGAGCTGGTGTTGGGGCCCCAAGGGGTTGGGCCCTGGAGCTGGTGTTGGGACCCAGGGGTTAGGGCCCTGGAGCTATGGTTCAGGCGCTCAGGGGTTGGGCCCCTGGAGCTATGGTTCGGGCGCTCAGGGGTTGGGCCCCTGGAGCTGGGGTGGAGGGCCCCAGGGGTTGGGCCCCTGGAGCTGGTATTGGGGCCCCCAGGGATTGGGCCCCTGGAGCTATGTTTCGGGCGCTCTGGGGGTTGGGCCCTGGAGCTGGTGTTGGGGACCCAGGTTTTAGGCCCGTGGAGCGATGGTTCAGGCACTCAGGGGTTGGACCCCTGGAGCTATGGTTCGGGCGCTCAGGGGTTGGTTCCCTGGAGCTAGGGTCGAGGGCCCCAGGGGTGGGGCCCCTGGAGCTGCTGTTGGGGCCCCCAGGTTTTGAGTTCCTGGAGATTGTGTTGGGGTTCGCAGGGGTTGGGCCCCTGGAGCTGTGGTTGGGCCCCCAGGGTTTTGGCCCCTGGAGCTATGGTTCGGGCGCTCAGGGGTTGGGCCCCTGGAGCTGGTGTTGGGGCCCCCAGGGGTTGGGCCCCTGGAGGTGGGGTTGGGGCCCCCAGGGGTTTAGGCCCCTAGAGCTATGGTTCGGGCGCTCATCAGGGTTTGGGCCCCTGGAGCTGGTTTTGGGGCCCCAGGGGTTGGGCCCTGGAGCTGGTGTGGGGACCCCAGGGTTAGGCCCCTGGAGCTATGGTTCGGGCGCTCAGGGGTTGGCCGCTGAGCTGGTGTTGGGGCCCCTGACCTAATGTCACCCCTTGCTCTCCCCCCGCCATCCCCCACACAGACAGTTCGGACTCCATCACAGTATTGCCCAGAGCATTTCCTGCATGGAGCAAGAGTGACACCTGTGGGCCACATAGGGTAGTGCACAGAGCATTTCCCCGCATGGAGCTATGGTTCGGCGAGCTCTGGGGTTGGGCCCCTGTAGCTGGTGTTGGGCTCCCAGGGGTTGGGCCCCTGGAGCTGGTGTTGGGGCCCCAGGGGTTAAGGTTCGGGCGCTCAGGGGTTGGGCCCTTGGAGCTGGCGTGCGGGCCCCCCAGGGAATAGGCCCCTAGAGCTATGGTTTGCTCACTCTGGGGTTCTGCCCCTGGAGCTGGTGTTGGGGCTCCCAGGGGTTGGGCTCCTGCAGCTGGTGTTGGGGACCCAGGGGTTAGGCCCCTGGAGCTATGGTTCAGGCGCTCAGGGGTTGGGACCCTGGAGCTGGTTTTGGGGCCTCCAGTGGTTGGGACCCTGGAGCTGCGGTTGGGGCCTCCAGGGGTTAGCCCCTGGATCTTTGGTTCGGCCGCTCATTGGTTGGGCCCCTGGAGCTGGTGTTGGGGCCCCAAGGGGTTGGGCCCCTGGAGCTGGTGTTGGGGACCCAGGGGTTAGGGCCCTGGAGCTATGGTTCAGGCGCTCAGGGGTTGGGCCCCTGGAGCTATGGTTCGGGCGCTCAGGGGTTGGGCCCCTGGAGCTGGGGTGGAGGGCCCCAGCGGTTTGGGCCCCTGGAGCTGGTGTTGGGGCCCCCAGGGATTGGGCCCCTGGAGCTATGTTTCGGGCGCTCTGGGGTTGGGCCCCTGGAGCTGGTGTTGGGGACCCAGGTTTTAGGCCCGTGGAGCTATGGTTCAGGCACTCAGGGGTTGGACCCCTGGAGCTATGGTTCGGGCGCTCAGGGGTTGGTTCCCTGGAGCTAGGGTCGAGGGCCCCAGGGGTGGGGCCCCTGGAGCTGCTGTTGGGGCCCCCAGGTTTTGAGTTCCTGGAGATTGTGTTGGGGTTCGCAGGGGTTGGGCCCCTGGAGCTGTGGTTGGGCCCCCCAGGGTTTAGGCCCCTGGAGCTATGGTTCGGGCGCTCAGGGGTTGGGCCCCTGGAGCTGGTGTTGGGGCCCCCAGGGGTTGGGCCCCTGGAGGTGGGGTTGGGGCCCCCGGGGGTTAGGCCCCTATAGCTATGGTTTCGGGCGCTCAGGGGTTGGGCCCCTGGAGCTGGTGTTGGGGCCCTCAGGGATTAGGCCCCTGGAGCTATGGTTCAGGCGCTAAGGGTTTGGGACCCTGGAGCTGGTGTTGGGGCCCCCAGGGGTTGGGCCCCTGGAGCTGGTGTTGGGGCCCCAGGGGCTAGGCCCCTGTAGCTATGGTTTCGGGCGCTCAGGGATTGGGCCCCTGGAGCTGGTTTTGGGGCCCCCAGGGGTTGGGCCCTTGGAGCTGGTGTTGGGGCCCCCAGGGGTTAGGCCCCTGGAGCTATGGTTCGGGCGCTCAGGGGTTGGGCCGCTGGAGCTGGTGTTGGGGCCCCTGACCTAATGTCACCCCTTGCTCTCCCATCCCCCACACAGACAGTCCCGACTCCATCACAGTAATGCCCAGAGCATTTCACGCATGGAGCAACAGTAACACTGTGTGGCCATGCAGGGTAATGCCCAGAGCATTTCCTGCATGGAGCAAGAGTGACACCGTGTGGCCACATAGGGTAGTGCACAGAGCATTTCCCCGCATGGAGCTATGGTTCGGGAGCTCTGGGGTTGGGCCCCTGTAGCTGGTGTTGGGACTCCCAGGGGTTGGGCCCCTGGAGCTGGTGTTGGGGCCCCAGGGGTTAAGGTTCGGGCGCTCAGGGGTTGGGCCCTTGGAGCTGGCGTGCGGGCCCCCAGGGAATAGGCCCCTAGAGCTATGGTTTGCTCACTCTGGGGTTCTGCCCCTGGAGCTGGTGTTGGGGCTCCCAGGGGTTGGGCTCCTGCAGCTGGTGTTGGGGACCCAGGGGTTAGGCCCCTGGAGCTATGGTTCAGGCGCTCAGGGGTTGGGACCCTGGAGCTGGTTTTGGGGCCTCCAGTGGTTGGGACCCTGGAGCTGCGGTTGGGGCCTCCAGGGGTTAGCCCCTGGATCTTTGGTTCGGCCGCTCATTGGTTGGGCCCCTGGAGCTGGTGTTGGGGCCCCAAGGGGTTGGGCCCCTGGAGCTGGTGTTGGGGACCCAGGGGTTAGGGCCCTGGAGCTATGGTTCAGGCGCTCAGGGGTTGGGCCCCTGGAGCTATGGTTCGGGCGCTCAGGGTTGGGCCCCTGGAGCTGGGGTGGAGGGCCCCAGCGGTTGGGCCCCTGGAGCTGGTGTTGGGGCCCCCAGGGATTGGGCCCCTGGAGCTATGTTTCGGGCGCTCTGGGGTTGGGCCCCTGGAGCTGGTGTTGGGGACCCAGGTTTTAGGCCCGTGGAGCTATGGTTCAGGCACTCAGGGGTTGGACCCCTGGAGCTATGGTTCGGGCGCTCAGGGGTTGGTTCCCTGGAGCTAGGGTCGAGGGCCCCAGGGGTGGGGCCCCTGGAGCTGCTGTTGGGGCCCCCAGGTTTTGAGTTCCTGGAGATTGTGTTGGGGTTCGCAGGGGTTGGGCCCCTGGAGCTGTGGTTGGGCCCCCCAGGGTTTAGGCCCCTGGAGCTATGGTTCGGGCGCTCAGGGGTTGGGCCCCTGGAGCTGGTGTTGGGGCCCCCAGGGGTTGGGCCCCTGGAGGTGGGGTTGGGGCCCCCGGGGGTTAGGCCCCTATAGCTATGGTTCGGGCGCTCAGGGGTTGGGCCCCTGGAGCTGGTGTTGGGGCCCTCAGGGATTAGGCCCCTGGAGCTATGGTTCAGGCGCTAAGGGTTTGGGACCCTGGAGCTGGTGTTGGGGCCCCCAGGGGTTGGGCCCCTGGAGCTGGTGTTGGGGCCCCAGGGGCTAGGCCCCTGTAGCTATGGTTCGGGCGCTCAGGGATTGGGCCCCTGGAGCTGGTTTTGGGGCCCCCAGGGGTTGGGCCCTTGGAGCTGGTGTTGGGGCCCCCAGGGGTTAGGCCCCTGGAGCTATGGTTCGGGCGCTCAGGGGTTGGGCCGCTGGAGCTGGTGTTGGGGCCCCTGACCTAATGTCACCCCTTGCTCTCCCATCCCCCACACAGACAGTCCCGACTCCATCACAGTAATGCCCAGAGCATTTCACGCATGGAGCAACAGTAACACTGTGTGGCCATGCAGGGTAATGCCCAGAGCATTTCCTGCATGGAGCAAGAGTGACACCGTGTGGCCACATAGGGTAGTGCACAGAGCATTTCCCCGCATGGAGCTATGGTTCGGGAGCTCTGGGGTTGGGCCCCTGTAGCTGGTGTTGGGACTCCAGGGGTTGGGCCCCTGGAGCTGGTGTTGGGGCCCCAGGGGTTAAGGTTCGGGCGCTCAGGGGTTGGGCCCTTGGAGCTGGCGTGCGGGCCCCCAGGGAATAGGCCCCTAGAGCTATGGTTTGCTCACTCTGGGGTTCTGCCCCTGGAGCTGGTGTTGGGGCTCCCAGGGGTTGGGCTCCTGCAGCTGGTGTTGGGGACCCAGGGGTTAGGCCCCTGGAGCTATGGTTCAGGCGCTCAGGGGTTGGGACCCTGGAGCTGGTTTTGGGGCCTCCAGTGGTTGGGACCCTGGAGCTGCGGTTGGGGCCTCCAGGGGTTAGCCCCTGGATCTTTGGTTCGGCCGCTCATTGGTTGGGCCCTGGAGCTGGTGTTGGGGCCCCAAGGGGTTGGGCCCCTGGAGCTGGTGTTGGGGACCCAGGGGTTAGGGCCCTGGAGCTATGGTTC
>NW_026114860.1:0-39627 GCF_025201925.1 Gopherus flavomarginatus | reverse complement strand
GGCCCTGAAGCTATGGTTCAGGTGCTGTGGGGTTGGGCCCCTGGAGCTGGTGTTGGGGCCCCCAGGTTTTGAGTTCCTGGAGATTGTGTTGGGGCTCGCAGGGGTTGGGCCCCTGGAGCTGTGGTTGGGGCCCCCAGGGGTTAGGCCCCTGGAGCTATGGTTCGGGCGCACAGGGGTTGGGCCCCTGGAGCTGGTGTTGGGGCCCCAAGGGGTTGGGCCCCTGGAGCTGGTGAGGGGCCCCAGGGGTTAGGCCCCTGGAGCTATGGTTCGGGCGCTCAGGGGTTGGGCCCCTGGAGCTGGGGTCGAGGGCCCCAGGGGTTGGGCCCCTGGAGCTGGTGAGGGGCCCCAGGGGTTAGGCCCCTGGAGCTATGGTTCGGGCGCTCAGGGGTTGGGCCCCTGGAGCTGGGGTCGAGGGCCCCAGGGGTTGGGCCCCTGGAGCTGGGGTTGGGGCCCCGGGGGTTACGCCCCTGGAGCTGGGGTTGGGCCCCTGGAGCTCGTGAGGGGCCACAGGGGTTAGGCCCCTGGAACTATGGTTCGTGCGCTCAGGGGTTGGGCCCCTGGAGCTGGGGTCGAGGGCCCCAGGGGTTGGGCCCCTGGAGCTGGGGTTGGGGCCCCGGGTGTTACGCCCCTGGAGCTGGGGTTGGGGCCCCCAGGGGTTAGGCCCCTGGAGCTATGGTTCGGGCGCTCAGGGGTTTGGCCCCTGGAGCTGGTGTTGGGGCCCCCAGGGGTTGGGCCCCTGGAACTATGGTTTGGGCTCTCTGGGGTTGGGCCCCTGGAGCTGGTGTTGGGGCTCCCAGGAGTTGGGCTCTTGGAGCTGGTGTTGGGGTCCCCAGGGGTTGGGCCCCTGTAGCTGGGGTTGGGGCCCCCGGGGGTTATGCCCCTGGAGCTATTGTTCGGGCGCTCAGGGGTTGGACCCCTGGAGCTGGTGTTGGGGCATCCAGGGGTTGGGCCCCTGGAGCTGGGGTTGGGGCCCCCGGGGGTTAGGCCCCTGGAGCTATGGTTCGTTCGCTCAGGGGTTGGGCCCCTGGAGCTGGTGTTGGGGCCCTCAGGGATTAGGCCCCTGGAGCTATGGTTTTGGCGCTCAGGGATTGGGCCCCTGGAGCTGGTTTTGGGGCCCCCAGGGGTTGGGCTCCTGGAGCAGGTGTTGGGGCCCCCAGGGGTTGGGCCCCTGGAGCTGTGGTTGGGGGCCCCCGGGGGTTAGGCCCCTGGAGCTATGGTTTGGGCGCTCAGGGGTTGGGCCCCTGGAGCCGGTGTTGGAGCTCCCAGGGGTTGGACCCCTGGAGCTATGGTTAGGGCGTTCCGGGGTTCGGCCCGAGGAACTTGTGTTGGGGCCCCCAGGGGTTGGGCTCCTGGAGCTGGTGTTGGGGCCTCCAGGGGTTGGGCCCCTGAAGCTCGTGTTGGGGCCCCCAGGGGTTGGGCCCCTGGAGCTGGGGTTGGGGCCCCATGGGTTAGACCCCTGGAGCTATGGTTCGGGCGCTCAGGGTTTGGGCCCCTGGAGCTGGTGGTGGGGCCCCCAGGGGTTGGGCCCCTGGAGCTGGGGTTGGGGCCCACAGGATTTAGGCCGCTGGAGCTATGGTTCGGGCGCTCTGGGGTTGGGCCGCTGGAGCTGGTGTTGGGGCCCCTGACCTAATGTCACCCCTTGCTCTCCCATCCCCCACACAGACAGTCCCGACTCCATCACAGTAATGCCCAGACATTTCACGCATGGAGCAACAGTAACACTGTGTGGCCATGCAGGGTAATGCCCAGAGCATTTCCTGCATGGAGCAAGAGTGACACCGTGTGGCCACATAGGGTAGTGCACAGAGCATTTCCCCGCACGGAGCTATGGTTCGGGAGCTCTGGGGTTGGGCCCCTGTAGCTGGTGTTGGGAGTCCCAGGGGTTGGGCCCCTGGAGCTGGTGTTGGGGCCCCAGGGGTTAAGCCCCTTGCGCTATGGTTCGGGCGCTTAGGGGTTGGGCCCTTGGAGCTGGCGTGCAGGCCCCCAGGGAATAGGCCCCTAGAGCTATGGTTTGGGCACTCTGGGGTTGGGCCCCTGGAGCTGGTGTTGGGGCCTCCAGGGGTTAGGCCCCTGGAGGTATTGTTCGGGCGCTCAGGGGTTGGGCCCTTGGAGCTGGTGTTGGGGCCCCCAGGGATTAGGCCCCTGGAGCTAAGGTTCGGGCGCTCAGGGGTTGGAACCCTGGAGCTGGTGTTGGGGACCCCAGGAGTTGGGACATTGGAGCTGGTGTTGGGGCCCCAGGGGTTAGGCCCCTTGAGCTAAGGCTCGGCCGCTCAGGGGTTGGGCCGCTGGAGTTGGTGTTGCGGCCACCAGGGGTTGGGCCCCTGGAGCTATGGTTAGGGCACTCCGGGGTTGGGCCCCTGGAACTTGTGTTGGGACCCCCAGGGGTTGGGCTCCTGGAGCTGGTGTTGGGGCCCCCAGGGGTTGGGCCCCTGGAGCTGTGCTTGGGGCCCTCGGGGGTTAGGCCCCTGGAGCTATGGTTCGGGCGCTCAGGGGTTGGGCCCCTGAAACTGGTGTTGGGGCCCCCAGGGGTTGCGCCCCTGGAGCTGGGGTTGGGGCCCTCGGGGGTTAGGCCCCTGCAGCTATGGTTCGGGGGCTCAGGGATTGGGCCCCTGGAGCCGGTTTTGGGGCCTCCAGTGGTTGGGACCCTGGAGCTGGGGTTGGGGCCTCCAGGGGTTAGGCTCCTGAATCTTTGGTTCGGCCGCTCATGGGTTGGGCCCCTGGAGCTTGTGTTGGGGCCCCAAGGGGTTGGGCCCCTGGAGCTGGTGTTGGAGACCCAGGGGTTAGGCCCCTGGAGCTATGGTTCAGGCGCTGAGGGGTTGGGCCCCTGGAGCTATGGTTCGGGCGCTCAGGGGTTGGGCCCCTGGAGCTGGGGTGGAGGGCCCCAGGGGTTGGGCCCCTGGAGCTGGTGTTGGGGCCCCCAGGGATTGGGCCCCTGGGTGTATGTTTCGGGCGCTCTGGGGTTGGGCCCCTGGAGCTGGTGTTGGGGACCCAGGTTTTAGGCCCGTGGAGCTATGGTTCAGGCACTCAGGGGTTTGGCCCCTGGAGCTGGTGTTGGGGCTTCCAGGGGTTGGGCTCTTGGAGCTGGTGTTGGGTTCCCCAGGGGTTGGGCCCCTGTAGCTGGGGTTGGGGCCCCCGGGGGTTAGGCCCCTGGAGCTATGGTTCGGGCGCTCAGGGGTTTGGCCCCTGGAGCTGGTGTTGGGGCCCCCAGGGGTTGGGCCCCTGGAACTATGGTTCGGGCTCTCTGGGGTTGGGCCCCTGGAGCTGGTGTTGGGGCTCCCAGGGGTTGGGCTCTTGGAGCTGGTGTTGGGGTCCCCAGGGGTTGGGCCCCTGTAGCTGGGGTTGGGGCCCCCGGGGGTTAGACCCCAGGAGCTATGGTTCGGGCGCTCAGGGGTTGGACCCCTGGAGCTGGTGTTGGGGTATCCAGGGGTTGGGCCCCTGGAGCTTGGGTTGGGGAGCCCGGGGGTTAGGCCCCTGGAGCTATGGTTCGTTCGCTCAGGGGTTGGGCCCCTGGAGCTGGTGTTGGGGCCCTCAGGGATTAGGCCCCTGGAGCTATGGTTTGGGCGCTCAGGGGTTGGGCCCCTGGAGCCGGTGTTGGGGCTCCCAGGGGTTGGACCCCTGGAGCTATGGTTAGGGCGCTCCGGGGTTCGGCCCCTGGAACTTGTGTTGGGGCCCCCAGGGGTTGGGCTCCTGGAGCTGGTGTTGGGGCCCCCAGGGGTTGGGCCCCTGAAGCTGGTGTTGGGGCCCCCAGGGGTTGGGCCCCTGGAGCTGGGGTTGGGGCCCTCAGGGGTTAGGCCTCTGCAGCTATGGTTCGGGCGCTCAGGGGTTGGGCCCCTGGAACTGGGGTCGAGGGCCCCAGGGGTTGGGCCCCTGGGGCTGGGGTTGGGGCCCCAGGGGTTAGACCCCTGGAGCTATGGTTCGGGCGCTCAGGGTTTGGGCCCCTGGAGCTGGTGTTGGGTCCCCCAGGGGTTAGGCCCCTGGAGCTATGGTTCAGGCGCTCAGGGGTTGGGCCGCTGGAGCTGGTGTTGGGGCCCCTGACCTAATGTCACCCCTTGCTCTCCCATCCCCCACACACACAGTCCCGACTCCATCACAGTAATGCCCAGACATTTCACGCATGGAGCAACAGTAACACTGTGTGGCCATGCAGGGTAATCCCCAGAGCATTTCCTGCATGGAGCAAGAGTGACACCGTGTGGCCACATAGGGTAGTGCACAGAGCATTTCCCCGCATGGAGCTATGGTTCGGGCGCTCAGGGGTTGGGCCCTTGGAGCTGGCGTGCGGGCCCCCAGGGAATAGGCCCCTAGAGCTATGGTTTGGGCATCTGGGGTTGGGCCCCTGGAGCTGGTGTTGGGGCCTCCAGGGGTTAGGCCCCTGGAGGTATTATTCGGGCGCTCAGGGATTGGGCCCTTGGAGCCGGTGTTGGTGCCCCAGGGGTTGGGCCCCTGGAGCTAAGGTTCGGGCGCTCAGGGGTTGGGACCCTGGAACTTGTGTTGGGACCCCCAGGGGTTGGGCTCCTGGAGCTGGTGTTGGGGCCCCCAGGGGTTGGGCCCCTGGAGCTGTGGTTGGGGCCCTCGGGGGTTAGGCCACTGGAGCTATGGTTCTGGCGCTCAGGGATTGGGCCCCTGGAGCTGGTTTTGGGGCCCCCAGGGGTTGGGCTCCTGGAGCAGGTGTTGGGGCCCCCAGGGGTTGGGCCCCTGGAGCTGTGGTTGGGGCGCTCAGGGGTTGGGACCCTGGAGCTGGTGTTGGGGACCCCAGGAGTTGGGCCCCTGAAGCTGGTGTTGGGGCCCCAGGGGTTAGGCCCCTTGAGCGAAGGCAAGGGCGCTCAGGGGTTGGGACGCTGGAGTTGGTGTTGCGGCCACCAGGGGTTGGGCCCCTGGAGCTGGGGTTGGGGTCGTCGGGGGTTAGGCCCCTGCAGCTATGGTTCGGGGGCTCAGGGATTGGGCCCCTGGAGCTGGTTTTGGGGCCTCCAGTGGTTGGGACCCTGGAGCTGGGGTTGGGGCCTCCAGGGGTTAGGCCCCTGGATCTTTGATTCGTCCGCTCATGGGTTGGGCCCCTGGAGCTGGTGTTGGGGCCCCAAGGGGTTGGGCCCCTGGAGCTGGTGTTGGGGACCCAGGGGTTAGGCCCCTGGAGCTATGGTTCAGGCTCTCAGGGGTTGGGCCCCTGGAGCTATGGTTCGGGCGCTCAGGGGTTGGGATCCTGGAGCTGTGGTTGAGGGCCCCAGGGGTTGGGCCCCTGGAGCTGGTGTTGGGGCCCCCAGGGATTGGGCCCCTGGAGCTATGTTTCGGGCGCTCTGGGGTTGGGCCCCTGGAGCTGGTGTTGGGGACCCAGGTTTTAGGCCCGTAGAGCTATGGTTCAGGCACTCAGGGGTTGGACCCCTGGAGCTATGGTTCGGGCGCTCAGGGGTTGGTTCCCTGGAGCTAGGGTCGAGGGCCCCAGGGGTGGGGCCCCTGGAGCTGGTGTTGGGGCCTCCAGGTTTTGAGTTCCTGGAGATTGTGTTGGGGCTCACAGGGGTTGGGCCCCTGGAGCTGTGGTTGGGGCCCCCAGGGGTTAGGCCCCTGGAGCTATGGTTCGGGCGCTCAGGGGTTGGGCCCCTGGACCTGTTGTTGGGGCCCCCAGGGGTTGGGCCCCTGGAGTTGGGGTTTGGACCCCCAGGAGTTAGGCCCCTAGAGCTATGGTTCGTTCGCTCATGGGCTGGGCCCCTGGAGCTGGTGTTGGGGCCCCAAGGGGATGGGCCCCTGAAGCTGGTGTTGGGGCCCCAGGGGTTAAGACCCTTGCGCTATGGTACGGGCGCTCAGGGGTTGGGCCCTTGGAGCTGGCGTGCGGGCCCCCAGGGAATAGGCTTCTAGAGCTATGGTTTGGGCACTCTGGGGTTGGGCCCCTGGAGCTGGAGTTGGGGCCTCCAGGGGTTAGGCCCCTGGAGGTATTGTTCGGGCGCTCAGGGGTTGGGCCCTTGGAGCTGGTGTTGGGGCCCCCAGGGATTAGGCCCCTGGAGCTAAGGTTCGGCGCTCTGGGGTTGGGTCCCTGGAGCTGGTGTTGGGGACCCCAGGAGTTGGGCCCCTGGAGCTGGTGTTGGGGCCCCAGGGGTTAGGCCCCTTGAGAGAAGGCTCGGGCGCTCAGGGGTTGGGCCGCTGGAGTTGGTGTTGCGGCCACCAGGGGTTGGGCCCCTGGAGCTATTTTTAAGGCGCTCCGGGGTTGGGCCCCTGGAACTTGTGTTGGGACCCCCAGGGGTTGGACTCCTGGAGCTATGGTTCGGGCGCTCAGCGGTTGGGCCCCTGAAACTGGTGTTGGGGCCCCCAGCGCCTGGGCCCCTGGAGCTGGGGTTGGGGCCCTCGGGGGTTAGGCCCCTGCAGCTATGGTTCGGGGGCTCAGGGATTGGGCCCCTGGAGCTGGTTTTGGGGCCTCCAGTGGTTGGGACCCTGGAACTGGGGTTGGGGCCTCCAGGGGTTAGGCCCCTGGATCTTTGGTTCGGCCGCTCATGGGTTGGGCCCCTGGAGCTGGTGTTGGGGCGCCAAGGGGTTGGGCCCCTGGAGCTGGTGTTGGGGCCCCCAGGGATTGGGCCCCTGGAGCTATGTTTCGGGCGCTCTGGGGTTGGGCCCCTGGAGCTGGTGCTGGGGACCCAGGTTTTAGGCCCGTGGAGCTATGGTTCAGGCACTCAGGGGTTGGACCCCTGGAGCTATGGTTCGGGCGCTCAGGGGTTGGTTCCCTGGAGCTAGGGTCGAGGGCTCCAGGGGTGGGGCCCCTGGAGCTGGTGTTGGGGCCCCCAGGTTTTGAGTTCCTGGAGATTGTGTTGGGGCTCGCAGGGGTTGGGCCCCTGGAGCTGTGGTTGGGGCCCCCAGGGGTTAGGCCCCTGGAGCTATGGTTCGGGCGCTCAGGGGTTGGGCCCCTGGACCTGGTGTTGGGGCCCCCAGGGGTTGGGCCCCTGGAGTTGGGGTTTGGACCTCCAGGAGTTAGGTCCCTAGAGCTATGGTTCGGGCGCTCGTGGGTTGGGCCCCTGGAGCTGGTGTTGGGGCCCCAAGGGGTTGGGCCCCTGGAGCTGGTGAGGGGCCCCAGGGGTTAGGCCCCTGGAGCTGTGGTTCGGGCGCTCAGGGGTTGGGCCCCTGGAGCTGGGGTCGAGGGCCCCGGGGGTTGGGCCCCTGGAGCTGGGGTTGGGGCCCCGGGGGATACGCCCCTGGAGCTGGGGTTGGGCCCCTGGAGCTGGTGAGGGGCCCCAGGGGTTAGGCCCCTGGAGGTATGGTTCGGACGCTCAGGGGTTGGGCCCCTGGAGCTGGGGTCGAGGGCCCCAGGGGTTGGGCCCCTGGAGCTGGGGTCGGGGCTCCGGGTTTTACGCCCCTGGAGCTGGGGTTGGGGCCCCCAGGGGTTAGGCCCCTGGAGCTATGGTTCGGGCGCTCAGGGGTTTGGCCCCTGGAGCTGGTGTTGGGGCCCCCAGGGGTTGGGCCCCTAGAACTATAGTTCGGGCTCTCTGGGGTTGGGCCCTTGGAGCTCGTGTTGGGGTCCCCAGGGTTGGGCCCCTGGAGCTGGGGTTGGGGCCCCCGGGGGTTAGACCCCTGGAGCTATGGTTCGGGCGCTCAGGGGTTGGACCCCTGGAGCTGGTGTTGGGGCATCCATGGGTTGGGCCCCTGGAGCTGGGGTTCTGGCCCCCGGGGGTTAGGCCCCTGGAGCTATGGTTCATTCGCTCAGGGGTTGGGCCCCTGGAGCTGGGGTTGGGGCCCACAGGATTTAGGCCCCTGGAGCTATGGTTCGGGCTCTCAGGGGTTGGGCCCCTGGAGCTGGTGTTGGGGCCCCCAGGGGTTAGGCCCCTGGAGCTATTGTTCGGGCGCTCAGGGGTTGGGCCGCTGGAGCTGGTGTTGGGGCCCCTGACCTAATGTCACCCCTTGCTCTTCCATCCCCCACACAGACAGTCCCGACTCAATCACAGTAATGCCCAGACATTTCACGCATGGAGCAACAGTAACACTGTGTGGCCATGCAGGGTAATGCCCAGAGCATTTCCTGCATGGAGCAAGAGTGACACCGTGTGGCCACATAGGGTAGTGCACAGAGCATTTCCCCGCATGGAGCTATGGTTCAGGAGCTCTGGGGTTGGGCCCCTGTAGCTGGTGTTGGGAGTCCCAGGGGTTGGGCCCCTGGAGCTGGTGTTGGGGCCCCAGGGGTTAAGCCCCTTGCGCTATGGTTTGGGCGCTCAGGGGTTGGGCCCTTGGAGCTAGCGTGCGGGCCCCCAGGGAATAGGCCCCTAGAGCTATGGTTTGGGAACTCTGGGGTTGGGCCCCTGGAGCTGGTGTTGGGGCTCCCAGGGGTTGGGCCCCTGGAGCTGGTGTTGGGGCCCTCAGGGATTAGGCCCCTGGAGCTATGGTTCTGGCGCTCAGTGATTGGGCCCCTGGAGCTGGTTTTGGGGCCCCCAGGGTTTAGGCCCCTGGTGGTATTGTTCGGGCTCTCAGGGGTTGGGCCCTTGGAGCTCGTGTTGGGGACCCCAGGAGTTGGGCCCCTGGAGCTGGTGTTGGGGCTCCAGGGGTTAGGCCCCTGGAGCTATGGTTCGGGCGCTCAGGGGTTGGGACCCTGGAGCTGGTGTTGGGGACCCCAGGAGTTGGGCCCCTGGAGCTGGTGTTGGGGCTCCAGGGGTTAGGCCCCTGGAGCTATGGTTCGGGCGCTCAGGGGTTGGGCCCCTGGAGTTGGGGTTTGGACCCCCAGGAGTTAGGCCCCTAGAGCTATGGTTCGGGCGCTCATGGGTTGGGCCCCTGGAGCTGGTGTTGGGGCCCCAAGGGGTTGGGCCCCTGGAGCTGGTGAGGGGCCCCAGGGGTTAGGCCCCTGGAGCTATGGTTCGGGCGGTCAGGGGTTGGGCCCCTGGAGCTGGGGTCGAGGGCCCCAGGGGTTGGGCCCCTGGAGGTGGGGTTGGGGCCCCGGGGGTTACGCCCCTGGAGCTGGGGTTGGGCCCCTGGAGCTGGTGAGGGGCCCCAGGGGTTAGGCCCCTGGAGCTATGATTCGGATGCTCAGGGGTTGGGCCCCTGGAGCTGGGGTCGAGGGCCACAGGGGTTGGGCCCCTGGAGCTGAGGTTGGGGCCCCGGGGGTTACGCCCCTGGAGCTGGGGTTGGGGCCCCCAGGGGTTAGGCCCCTGGAGCTATGGTTCGGGCGCTCAGGGGTTTGGCCCCTGGAGCTGGTGTTGGGGACCCCAGGGGTGGGGCCCCTGGAACTATGGTTCGGGCTCTCTGGGGTTGGGCCCCTGGAGCTGGTGTTGGGGCTCCCAGGGGTTGGGCTCTTGGAGCTGGTGTTGGGGTCCCCAAGGGTTGGGCCCCTGTAGGTCGGGTTGGGGCCCCCGGGGGTTAGACCCCTGGAGCTATGGTTCGGGCGCTCAGGGGTTGGACCCCTGGAGCTGGTGTTGGGGCATCGAGGGGTTGGGCCCCTGGAACTGGGGTTGGGGCCCCCGGGGGTTAGGCCCCTGGAGCTATGGTTTGTTTGCTCAGGGGTTGGGCCCCTGGAGCTGGTGCTGGAGCCCTCAGGGATTAGGCCCCTGGAGCTATGGTTCTGGCGCTCAGGGATTGGGCCCCTGGAGCTGATTTTGGGGCCCCCAGGGGTTGGGCTCCTGGAGCAGGTGTTGGGGCCCGCAGGGGTTGGGCCCCTGGAGCTGTGGTTGGGGCCCCTGGTGGTTAGGCCCATGGAGGTATGGTTCGGGCGCTCAGGGGTTGGGCCCCTGGAGCTGGTGTTGGGGCCCCCAGGGGTTGGGCCCCTGGAGGTGGGGTTTGGCCCCCAGGAGTTAGGCCCCTAGAGCTATGGTTCGGGCGCTCATGGGTTGGGCCGCTGGAGCTGGTGTTGGGGCCCCAAGGGGTTGGGCCCCTGGAGCTGGTGAGGGGCCCCAGGGGTTAGGCCCCTGGAGCTATGGTTCGGACGCTCAGGGGTTGGGCCCCTGGAGCTGGGGTCGAGGGTCCCAGGGGTTGGGCCCCTGGAGCTGGGGTTGGGGCCCCCGGGGGTTAGACCCCTGGAGCTATGGTTCAGGCGCTCAGGGGTTGGACCCCTGGAGCTGGTGTTGGGGCATTCAGGGGTTGGGCCCCCGGAGCTGGTGTTGGGGCCCCAAGGGGTGGGGCCCCTGGAGCTGGTGAGGGGCCCCAGGGGTTAGGCCCCTGGAGCTATGGTTCGGGCGCTCAGGGGTTGAACCCCTGGAGCTGGTGTTGGGGCCCCGGGGGTTACGCCCCTGGAGCTGGGGTTGGGCCCCTGGAGCTGGTGAGGGGCCCTAGGGGTTAGGCTCCTGGAGGTATGGTTCGGACGCTCAGGGGTTGGGCCCCTGGAGCTGGGGTCGAGGGCCCCAGGGGTTGGGCCCATGGAGCTGGGGTTGGGGCCCCGGGGGTTACGCCCCTGGAGCTGGGGTTGGGGCCCCCAGGGGTTAGGCCCCTGGAGCTATGGTTCGGGCGCTCAGGGGTTTGGACCCTGGAGCTGGTGTTGGGGCCCCCAGGGGTTGGGCCCCTGGAACTATGGTTCGGGCTCTCTGGGGTTGGGCTCTTGGAGCTGGTGTTGGGGTCCCCAGGGGTTGGGCCCCTGTAGCTGGGGTTGGGGCCCCCGGGGGTTAGACCCCTGGAGCTATGGTTCGGGCGCTCAGGGGTTGGACCCCGGGAGCTGGTGTTGGGGCATCCAGGGGTTGGGCCCCTGGAGCTGGGGTTGGGGCCCCCGGGGGTTAGGCCCCTGGAGCTATGGTTCGTTCGCTCAGGGGTTGGGCCCGTGGAGCTGGTGTTGGGGCCCTCCGGGATTAGGCCCCTGGAGCTATGGTTTTGGCGCTCAAGGATTGGGCCCCTGGAGCTGTTTTTGGGGCCCACAGGGTTTGGGCTCCTGGAGCAGGTGTTGGGGCCCCCAGGAGCTGGGCCCCTGGAGCTGGTGTTTGGACCCCCAGGGGTTGGGCCCCTAGAGCTAGGGTTGGGGCCCCCGGGGGTTAGGCCCCTGAAGCTATGTTTCGGGCGCTCAGGGGTTGGGCCGTTGGAGCTGGTGTTGGGACCCCCAGGGGTTAGGCCCCTGGAGCTATGGTTCGGGCGCTCAGGGGTTGGGTCGCTGGAGCTGGTGTTGGGGCCCCTGACCTAATGTCACCCCTTGCTCTCCCATCCCCCACACAGACAGTCCCGACTCCATCACAGTAATGCCCAGACATTTCACGCATGGAGCAACAGTAACACTGTGTGGCCATGCAGGGTAATGCCCAGAGC
The DNA here is from genome assembly GCF_025201925.1 of Gopherus flavomarginatus. Lineage (NCBI taxonomy): Eukaryota > Metazoa > Chordata > Testudines > Testudinidae > Gopherus > Gopherus flavomarginatus. Next base: position 28,449 of record NW_026114860.1, on the reverse strand, counting down.
ATTTCCTGCATGGAGCAAGAGTGACACCGTGTGGCCACATAGGGTAGTGCACAGAGCATTTCCCAGCATGGAGCTATGGTTCGGGAGATCTGGGTTTGGGCCCCTGTAGCTCGTGTTGGGAGTCCCAGGGGTTGGGCCCCTGGAGCTGGTGTTGGGGCCACAGGGGTTAAGCCCCTTGCGCTATGGTTCGGGCGCTCAGGGGTTGGGCCCTTGGAGCTGGCGTGCGGGCCCCCAGGGAATAGGCCGCTAGAGCAATGGTTTGGGCACTCTGGGGTTGGGCCCCTGGAGCTGGTGTTGGGGCCTCCAGATGTTAGGCCCCTGGAGGTATTGTTCGGGCTCTCAGGGGTTGGGCCCTTGGAGCTGATGTTGGGGCCCCCAGGGATTAGGCCCCTGGAGCTAAGGTTCGGGCGCTCAGGGGTTGGGACCCTGGAGCTGGTGTTGGGGACCCCAGGAGTTGGGCCCCTGGAGCTGGTGTTGGGGCCCCAGGGGTTAGGCCCCTTGAGCTAAGGCTCGGGCGCTCAGCGGTTAGGCCGATGGAGTTGGTGTTGCGGCCACCACGGGTTGGGCCCCTGGAGCTTTGGTTAGGGCGCTCCGGGGTTGGGCCCCTGGAGCTGGTGTTGGGGCCCCCAGGGGTTGGGCCCCTGGAGCTGTGGTTGGGGCCCTCGGGGGTTAGGCCCCTGGAGCTATGGTTCGGGCACTCAGGGGTTGGGCCCCTGAAACTGGTGTTGGGGCCCCCAGGGGTTGGGCCCCTGGAGCTGGGGTTGGGGCCCTCGGGGGTTAGGCCTCTGCAGCTATGGTTCGGGGGCTCAGGGATTGGGCCCCTGGAGCTGGTTTTGGGGCCTCCAGTGGTTGGGACCCTGGAGCTGGGGTTGGGGCCTCCAGGGGTTAGGCCCGTGGATATTTGGTTCTGAAGCTCATGGGTTGGGCCCCTGGAGCTGGTGTTGGGGCCCCAAGGGGTTGGGCCGCTGAAGCTGGTGTTGGGGACCCAGGGGTTAGGCCCCTGGAGCTATGGTTCAGGCGCTCAGGGGTTGGGCCCCTGGAGCTATGGTTCGGGCGCTCAGGGGTTGGGCCCCTGGACCTGGGGTGGAGGGCCCCAGGGATTGGGCCCCTGGAGCTATGTTTCGGGCGCTCTGGGGTTGGGCCCCTGGAGCTGGTGTTGGGAACCCAGGTTTTAGGCCCGTGGAGCTATGGTTCAGGCACTCAGGGGTTGGACCCCTGGAGCTATGGTTCGGGCGCTCAGGGGTTGGTTTCCTGGAGCTAGGGTCGAGGGCCCCAGGGGTGGGGCCCCTGAAGCTGGTGTTGGGGTCCCCAGGTTTTGAGTTCCTGGAGATTGTGCTGGGGCTCGCAGGGGTTGGGCCCCTGGAGCTGTGGTTGGGGTCCCCAGGGTTTAGGCCCCTGGACCTATGGTTCGGGCGCTGTGGGGTTGGGCCCCTGGAGCTGGTGTTGGGGCCCCCAGGTTTTGAGTTCCTGGAGATTGTGTTGGGGCTCGCAGGGGTTGGGCCCCTGGAGCTGTGGTTGGGGCCCCCAGGGGTTAGGCCCCTGGAGCTATGGTTCGGGCGCTTAGGGGTTGGGCCCCTGGAGCTGGTGTTGGGGCCCCCAGGGGTTGGGCCCATGGAGGAGGGGTTTGGGCCCCCAGGAGCTAGGCCCCTAGAGTTATGGTTCGGGCGCTCATGGGTTGGCCCCCTGGAGCTGGGGTTGGGGCCCCAAGGGGTTGGGCCCCTGGAGCTGGTGAGAGGCCCCAGGGGTTAGGCCCCTGGAGCTATGGTTCGGGCGCTCAGGGGTTGGGCCTCTGGAGCTGGGGTCGAGGGCCCCAGGGGTTGGGCCCCTGGAGCTGGGGTTGGGGCCCCGGGGGTTACGCCCCTGGAGCTGGGGTTGGGCCCCTGGAGCTGGTTAGGGGCCCCAGGGGTTAGGCCCCTGGAGCTATGGTTCGGACGCTCAGGGGTTGGGCCCCTGGAGCTGGGGTCGAGGGCCCCAGGGGTTGGGCCCCTGGAGCTATGGTTTGGGCGCTCAGGGGTTTGGCCACTGGAGCTGGTGTTGGGGCCCCCAGGGGTTGGGGCCCTGGAACTATGGTTCGGTCTCTCTGGGGTTGGGCCCCTGGAGCTGGTGTTGGGGCTACCAGGGGTTGGGCTCTTGGAGCTGGTGTTGGGGTCCCCAGGGGTTGGGCCCCTGTAGCTGGGGTTGGGGCCCCCGGGAGTTAGGCCCCTGGAGCTATGGTTCTGGCGCTCAGGGATTGGGCCCCTGGAGTTGGTTTTGGGGCCCTCAGGGATTAGGCCCCTGGAACTATGGTTCTGGCGCTCAGGGATTGGGCCCCTGGAGCTGGTTTTGGGGCCCCCAGGGTTGGGCTCCTGGAGCAGGTGTTGGGGCCCCCAGGGGTTGGGCCCCTGGAGCTGTGGTTGGGGCCCCTGGGGGTTAGGCCCCTGGGGCTATGGTTTCGGCGCTCAGGGGTTGGGCCCCTGGAGCTGGTGTTGGGGCCCCCAGGGGTTGGGCCCCTGGAGCTGTGGTTGGGGCCCCCGGGGGTTAGGCCCCTGGGGCTATTGTTTGGGCGCTCAGGGATTGGGCCCCTGGAGCTGGTTTTGGGGCCCCCAGGGTTGGGCTCCTGGAGCAGGTGTTGGGGCCCCCAGGGATTGGGCCCGTGGAGCTGGTTTTTGGGCCCCCAGGGTTGGGCTCCTGGAGCAGGTGTTGGGGCCCCCAGGGGTTGGGCCCCTGGAGCTGTGGTTGGGGCCCCCGGGGGTTAGGCCCCTGGGGCTATGGTTTGGGCGCTCAGGGGTTGGGCCCCTGGAGCTGGTGTTGGGGCCCCCAGGGTTTGGGCCCCTGGAGCTGGTGTTGGGACCCCCAGGGGTTAGGCCCCTGGAGCTATGGTTCGGGCGCTCAGAGGTTGGGCCGCTGGAGCTGGTGTTGGGGCCCCTGACCTAATGTCACCCCTTGCTCTCCCATCCCCCACACAGACAGTCCCGACTCCATCTCAGTAATGCCCAGACATTTCACGCATGGAGCAACAGTAACACTGTGTGGCCATGCAGGGTAATGCCCAGAGCATTTCCTGCATGGAGCAAGGGTGATGCCGTGTGGCTACATAGGGTAGTGCACAGAGCATTTCCCCGCATGGAGCTATGGTTCGGGAGCTCTGGGGTTGGGCCCCAGTAGCTGGTGTTGGGAGTCCCAGGGGTTGGGCCCGTTGAGCTGGTGTTGGGGCCCCAGGGGTTAAGCCCCTTGCGCTATGGTTCGGGCGCTCAGGGGTTGGGCCCTTGGAGCTGGCGTGCGGGCCCCCAGGGAATAGGCCCCTAGAGCTATGGTTTGGGGACTCTGGGGTTGGGCCCCTGGAGCTGGTGTTGGGAACCCAGGTTTTAGGCCCGTGGAGCTATGGTTCAGGCACTCAGGGGTTGGACCCCTGGAGCTATGGTTCGGGCGCTCAGGGGTTGGTTTCCTGGAGCTAGGGTCGAGGGCCCCAGGGGTGGGGCCCCTGAAGCTGGTGTTGGGGTCCCCAGGTTTTGAGTTCCTGGAGATTGTGCTGGGGCTCGCAGGGGTTGGGCCCCTGGAGCTGTGGTTGGGGTCCCCAGGGTTTAGGCCCCTGGACCTATGGTTCGGGCGCTGTGGGGTTGGGCCCCTGGAGCTGGTGTTGGGGCCCCCAGGTTTTGAGTTCCTGGAGATTGTGTTGGGGCTCGCAGGGGTTGGGCCCCTGGAGCTGTGGTTGGGGCCCCGAGGGGTTAGGCCCCTGGAGCTATGGTTCGGGCGCTTAGGGGTTGGGCCCCTGGAGCTGGTGTTGGGGCCCCCAGGGGTTGGGCCCATGGAGGAGGGGTTTGGGCCCCCAGGAGCTAGGCCCCTAGAGTTATGGTTCGGGCGCTCATGGGTTGGCCCCCTGGAGCTGGGGTTGGGGCCCCAAGGGGTTGGGCCCCTGGAGCTGGTGAGAGGCCCCAGGGGTTAGGCCCCTGGAGCTATGGTTCGGGCGCTCAGGGGTTGGGCCTCTGGAGCTGGGGTCGAGGGCCCCAGGGGTTGGGCCCCTGGAGCTGGGGTTGGGGCCCCGGGGGTTACGCCCCTGGAGCTGGGGTTGGGCCCCTGGAGCTGGTGAGGGGCCCCAGGGGTTAGGCCCCTGGAGCTATGGTTCGGACGCTCAGGGGTTGGGCCCCTGGAGCTGGGGTCGAGGGCCCCAGGGGTTGGGCCCCTGGAGCTATGGTTTGGGCGCTCAGGGGTTTGGCCACTGGAGCTGGTGTTGGGGCCCCCAGGGGTTGGGGCCCTGGAATTATGGTTCGGTCTCTCTGGGGTTGGGCCCCTGGAGCTGGTGTTGGGGCTCCCAGGGGTTGGGCTCTTGGAGCTGGTGTTGGGGTCCCCAGGGGTTGGGCCCCTGTAGCTGGGGTTGGGGCCCCCGGGAGTTAGGCCCCTGGAGCTATGGTTCTGGCGCTCAGGGATTGGGCCCCTGGAGTTGGTTTTGGGGCCCTCAGGGATTAGGCCCCTGGAACTATGGTTCTGGCGCTCAGGGATTGGGCCCCTGGAGCTGGTTTTGGGGCCCCCAGGGTTGGGCTCCTGGAGCAGGTGTTGGGGCCCCCAGGGGTTGGGCCCCTGGAGCTGTGGTTGGGGCCCCTGGGGGTTAGGCCCCTGGGGCTATGGTTTCGGCGCTCAGGGGTTGGGCCCCTGGAGCTGGTGTTGGGGCCCCCAGGGGTTGGGCCCCTGGAGCTGTGGTTGGGGCCCCCGGGGGTTAGGCCCCTGGGGCTATTGTTTGGGCGCTCAGGGATTGGTCCCCTGGAGCTGGTTTTGGGGCCCCCAGGGTTGGGCTCCTGGAGCAGGTGTTGGGGCCCCCAGGGATTGGGCCCGTGGAGCTGGTTTTTGGGCCCCCAGGGTTGGGCTCCTGGAGCAGGTGTTGGGGCCCCCAGGGGTTGGGCCCCTGGAGCTGTGGTTGGGGCCCCCGGGGGTTAGGCCCCTGGGGCTATGGTTTGGGCGCTCAGGGGTTGGGCCCCTGGAGCTGGTGTTGGGGCCCCCAGGGGTTGGGCTCCTGGAGCTGGTGTTGGGGCCCCCAGGGATTGGGCCCCTGAAGCTGGTGTTGGGGCCCCCAGGGTTTGGGCCCCTGGAGCTGGTGTTGGGACCCCCAGGGGTTAGGCCCCTGGAGCTATGGTTCGGGCGCTCAGAGGTTGGGCCGCTGGAGCTGGTGTTGGGGCCCCTGACCTAATGTCACCCCTTGCTCTCCCATCCCCCACACAGACAGTCCCGACTCCATCTCAGTAATGCCCAGACATTTCACGCATGGAGCAACAGTAACACTGTGTGGCCATGCAGGGTAATGCCCAGAGCATTTCCTGCATGGAGCAAGGGTGATGCCGTGTGGCTACATAGGGTAGTGCACAGAGCATTTCCCCGCATGGAGCTATGGTTCGGGAGCTCTGGGGTTGGGCCCCTGTAGCTGGTGTTGGGAGTCCCAGGGGTTGGGCCCGTTGAGCTGGTGTTGGGGCCCCAGGGGTTAAGCCCCTTGCGCTATGGTTCGGGCGCTCAGGGGTTGGGCCCTTGGAGCTGGCGTGCGGGCCCCCAGGGAATAGGCCCCTAGAGCTATGGTTTGGGGACTCTGGGGTTGGGCCCCTGGAGCTGGTGTTGGGGCCTCCAGGGGTTAGGCCCCTGGAGGTATTGTTCGGGCGCTCAGGGGTTGGGCCCTTTGAGATGGTGTTGGGGCCCCCAGGGATTAGGCCCCTGGAGCTAAGGTTCAGGCACTCAGGGATTGGGACCCTGGAGCTGGTGTTGGGGACCCCAGGAGTTTGGCCCGTGGAGCTGGTCTTGGGGCCCCAGGGGTTAGGCGCCTTGAGCTAAGGCTCGGGCGCTCAGGGGTTGGGCCGCTGGAGTTGGTGTTGCGGCCACCAGGGGTTGGGCCCCTGGAGCTATGGTTAGGGCGCTCCAGTGTTGGGCCCCTGGACTTGTGTTGGGACCCCCAGGGGTTGGGCTCCTGGAGCTGGTGTTGGGGCCCCCAGGGGTTGGGCCCCTGGAGCTGTGGTTGGGGCCCTCGGGGGTTAGGCCCCTGGAGCTATGGTTCGGGCGCTCAGGGGTTGGGCCCCTGAAACTGGTGTTGGGGCCCCCAGGGGTTGGGCCCCTGGAGCTGGGGTTGGGGCCCTCGGGGGTTAGGTCCCCGCAGCTATGGTTCGGGGGCTCAGGGATTGGGCCCCTGGAGCTGGTTTTGGGGCCTCCAGTGGTTGGGACCCTGGAGCTGGGGTTGGGGCCTCCAGGGGTTAGGCCCCTGGATCTTTGGTTCGGCCGCTCATGGGTTGAGCCCCTGGAGCTGGTGTTGGGGCCCCAAGGGGTTGGGCCCCTGGAGCTGGTGTTGGGGACCCAGGGGTTAGGCCCCTGGAGCTATGGTTCAGGCGCTCAGGGGTTGGGCCCCTGGAGCTATGGTTCGGGCGCTCAGGGGTTGGGCCCCTGGAGCTGGGGTGGAGGGCCCCAGTGGTTGGGCCCCTGGAGCTGGTGTTGGGGCCCCCAGGGATTGGGCCCCTGGAGCTATGTTTCGGGCGCTCTGGGGTTGGGCCCTGGAGCTGGTGTTGGGGACCCAGGTTTTAGGCCCGTGGAGCTATGGTTCAGGCACTCATGGGTTGGACCCCTGGAGCTATGGTTCGGGCGCTCAGGATTCGGTTCCCTGGAGCTAGGGTCGAGGGCCCCAGGGGTGGGGCCCCTGGAGCTGGTGTTGGGGTCCCCAGGTTTTGAGTTCCTGGAGATTGTGCTGGGACTCGCAGGGGTTGGGCCCCTGGAGCTGTGGTTGGGGCCCCCAGGGGTTAGGCCCCTGGAGCTATGGTTCGGGCGCTTAGGGGTTGGGCCCCTGGAGCTGGTGTTGGGGCCCCCAGGGGTTGCGCCCCTGGAGGTTGGCTTTGGGCCCCAAGGAGTTAGGCCCCTAGAGCTATGGTTCGGGCGCTCACTGGTTGGGCCCCTGGAGCTGGTGTTGGAGCCCCAAGGGGTTGGGCCCCTGGACCTGGTGAGGGGCCCCAGGGGTTAGGCCCCTGGAGCTATGGTTCGGGCGCTCAGGGGTTGGGACCCTGGAGCTGGGGTGGAGGGCCCCAGGGGTTGGGCCCCTGGAGCTGGGGTTGGGGCCCCGGGGTTTATGCCCCTGGAGCTGGGGTTGGGCCCCTGGAGCTGGTGAGGGGCCCCAGGGGTTAGGCCCCTGGAGCTATGGTTCGAACGCTCAGTGGTTGGGCCCCTAGAGCTGGAGGCGAGGGCCCCAGGGGTTGGGCCCCTGGAGCTGGGGTTGGGGCCCCGGGGGTTACGCCCCTGGAGCTGGGGTTGGGGCCCCCAGGGGTTAGGCCCCTGGAGCTATGGTTCGGGCGCTCAGGGGTTTGGCCCCTGGAGCTGGTGTTGGGGCCCCCAGGGGTTGGGGCCCTGGAACTATGGTTCGGTCTCTCTGGGATTGGCCCCTGGAGCTGGTGTTGGGGCTCCGAGGGGTTGGGCTCTTGGAGCTGGTGTTGGGGTCCCCAGGGGTTGGGCCCCTGTAGCTGGGGTTGGGGCCCCCGGGGGTTAGGCCCCTGGAGCTATGGTTCTGGCGCTCAGGGATTGGGCCCCTGGAGCTGGTTTTGGGGCCCTCAGGGATTCGGCCCCTGGAGCTATGGTTCTGGCGCTCAGGGATTGGGCCCCTGGAGCTGGTTTTAGGGCCCCAAGGTTTGGGCTCCTGGAGCAGGTGTTGAGGCCCCCAGGGGTTGGGCCCCTGGAGCTGTGGTTGGGGCCCCCGGGGGCTAGGCCCCTGGAGCTATGGTTTGGGCGCTCAGGGGTTGGGCCCCTGGAGCTGGTGTTGGGGCCCCCAGGGGTTGGGCCCCTGGAGCTATGGTTAGGGTGCTCTGGGGTTCGGCCCCTGGAATTTGTGTTGGGGCCCCCAGGGGTTGGGCTCCTGTAGCTGGTGTTGGGGCCCCCAGGGATTGGGCCCCTGAAGCTGGTGTTGGGGCCCCCAGGGGTTGGGCCCCTGGAGCTGGGGTTGGGGCCCTCGGGGGTTAGGCCTCTGCAGCTATGGTTCGGGCGCTCAGGGGTTGGGCCCCTGGAACTGGGGTCGAGGGCCCCAGGGGTTGGGCCCCTGGAGCTGGGGTTGGGGCCCCAGGGGTTAGACACCTGGAGCTATGGTTCGGGCGCTCAATTTTTGGGCCCCTGGAGCTGGTGGTGGGGCCCCCAGGGGTTGGGCCCCTGGAGCTGGGGTTGGGGCCCACAGGATATAGGCCCCTGGAGCTATGGTTCAGGCTCTCAGGGTTTGGGCCCCTGGAGCTGGTGTTGGGGCCCCCAGGGGTTAGGCCCCTGGAGCTATGGTTCTGGCGCTCAGGGGTTGGGCCGCTGGAGCTGGTGTTGGGGCCCCTGACCTAATGTCACCCCTTGCTCTCCCATCCCCCACACAGACAGTCCCAACTCCATCACAGTAATGCCCAGAGATTTCACGCATGGAGCAACAGTAACACTGTGTGGCCATGCAGGGTAATGCCCAGAGCATTTCCTGCATGGAGCAAGAGTGACACCGTGTGGCCGCATAGGGTAGTGCACAGAGCATTTCCCCGCATGGAGCTATGGTTCGGGCTCTCAGGGGTTGGGCCCTTGGAGCTGGCGTGCGGGCCCCCAGGGAATAGGTCCCTAGAGCTATGGTTTGGGCACTCTGGGGTTGGGCCCCTGGAGCTGGTGTTGGGGCCTCCAGGGGTTAGGCCCCTGGAGGTATTGTTCGGGCGCTCAGGGGTTGGGACCCTGGAGCTGGTGTTGGTGACCCCAGGAGTTGGGCCCCTGGAGCTGGTGTTGGGGCTCCAGGGGTTAGGCCCCTTGAGCTAAGGCTCGGGCGCTCAGGGGTTGGGCCGCTGGAGTTGGTGTTGCGGCCCTCAGGGATTAGGCCCCTGGAGCTATGGTTCTGGCGCTCAGGGATTGGGCCCCTGGAGCTGGTTTTGGGGCTCCCAGGGGTTGGGCCCCTGGAGCTGGTGTTGGGGCCCTCAGGGATTAGGCCCCTGTAGCTATGGTTCTGGCGCTCAGGGATTGGGCCCCTGGAGCTGGTTTTGGGGCCACCAGGGTTTGGGCTCCTGGAGCAGGTGTTGGGGCTCCCAGGGGTTAGGCCCCTGGAGGTATTGTTCGGGCGCTCAGGGGTTGGGCCCTTTTAGCTGGCGTGCGGGCCCCCAGGGAATAGGCCCCTAGAGCTATGGTTTTTGCACTCTGGGGTTGGGCCCCTGGAGCTGGTGTTGGGGCTCCCAGGGGTTGGGCTCCTGGAGCTGGTGTTGGGGCCTCCAGGGGTTAGGCCCCTGGAGGTATTGTTCGGGCGCTCAGGGGTTGGGCCCTTGGAGCTGGTGTTGGGGCCCCCAGGGATTAGGCCCCTGGACCTGGTGTTGGGGCCCCAGGGGTTAGGCCCCTTGAGCTAAGGCTCGGGCGCTCAGGGGTTGGGCCGATGGAGTTGGTGTTGCGGCCACCAGGGGTTGGGCCCCTGGAGCTGTGGTTAGGGCGCTCCGGGGTTGGGCCCCTGGAACTTGTGTTGGGACCCCCAGGGGTTGGGCTCCTGGAGCTGGTGTTGGGGCCCCCAGGGGTTGGGCCCCTGGAGCTGTGGTTGGGGCCCTCGGGGGTTAGGCCCCTGGAGCTATGGTTCGGGCACTCAGGGTTTGGGCCCCTGAAACTGGTGTTGGGGCTCCCAGGGGTTGGGCCCCTGGAGCTGGGATTGGGGCCCTCGGGGGTTAGCCCCTGCAGCTATGGTTCGGGGGCTCAGGGATTGGGCCCCTGGAGCTGGTTTTGGGGCCTCCAGTGGTTGGGACCCTGGAGCTGGGGTTGGGGCCTCCAGGGGATAGGCCACTGGATTTTTGGTTCAGGCGCTCATGGGTTGGGCCCCTGGAGCTGGTGTTGGGGCCCCAAGGGGTTGGGCCCCTGGAGCTGGTGTTGGGGACCCAGGGGTTAGGCCCCTGGAGCTATGGTTCAGGCGCTCAGGGGTTGCGCCCCTGGAGCTAAGGTTCGGGCGCTCAGGGGTTGGGCCCCTGGAGCTGGGGATGAGGGCCCCAGGGGTTGGGCCCCTGGAGCTGGTGTTGGGGCCCCCAGGGATTGGGCCCCTGGAGCTATGTTTCGGGCGCTGTGGGGTTGGGCCCCTCGAGCTGGTGTTGGGGCCCCCAGGTTTTGAGTTCCTGGAGATTGTGTTGGGGCTCGCAGGGGTTGGGCCCCTGGAGCTGTGGTTGGGGCCCCCAGGGGTTACTCCCCTGGAAGTGGGGTTTGGGCCCCCAGGAGTTAGGCCCCTAGAGCTATGGTTCGGGAGCTCTTCGGTTGGGCCGCTGGAGCTGGTGTTGGGGCCCCAAGGGGTTGGGCCTCTGGAGCTGGTGAGGGGCCCCAGGGGTTAGGCCCCTGGAGCTATGTTTCGGGCGCTCAGGGGTTGGGACCCTGGAGCTGGGGTCGAGGGCCCCAGGGGTTGGGCCCCTGGAGTTGGGGTTGGGGCCCCGGGGGTTACGCCCCTGGAGCTGGGGTTGGGCCCCTGGAGCTGGTGAGGGGCCCCAGGGGTTAGGCCCCTGGAGCTATGGTTCGGACGCTCAGGGGTTGGGCCCCTGGAGCTGGAGTCGAGGGCCCCAGGGGTTGCGCCCCTGGAGCTGGGGTTGGGGCCCCGGGGGTTACGCCCCTGGAGCTGGGGTTGGGGCCCCCAGGGGTTAGGCCCCTGGAGCTATGGTTCGGGCTCTCTGGGGTTGGGCCCCTGGAGCTGGTGTTGGGGCTCCCAGGGGTTGGGCTCTTCGAGCTGGTGTTGGGGTCCCCAGGGGTTGGGCCCCTGTAGCTGGGGTTGGGGCCCCAGGGGTTAGGCCCCTTGAGCTAAGCCTCGGCCGCTCAGGGGTTGGGCCGCTGGAGTTGGTGTTGCGTCCACCAGGGGTTGGGCCCCTGGAGCTATGGTTAGGGCGCTCCGGGGTTTCGCCCCTGGAACTTGTGTTGGGACCCCCAGGGGTTGGGCTCCTGGAGCTGGTGTTGGGGCCCCCAGGGGTTGGGCCCCTGGAGCTGTGGTTGGGGCCCTCGGGGGCTAGGCCCCTGGAGCTATGGTTCGGGCGCTCAGGGGTTTGGCCCCTGAAACTGGTGTTGGGGCCCCCAGGGGTTGGGCCCCTTTAGCTGGGGTTGGGGCCCTCGGGGGTTAGGCCCCTGCAGCTATGGTTCGGGGGCTCAGGGATTGGGCCCCTGGAGCTGGTTTTGGGGCCTCCAGTGGTTGGGACCCTGGAGCTGGGGTTGGGGCCTCCAGGGGTTAGGCCCCTGGATCTTTGGTTCGGCCGCTTATGGGTTGGGTCCCTGGAGCTGGTGTTGGGGCCCCAAGGGGTTGGGCCCCTGGAGCTGGTGTTGGGGACCCAGGGGTTAGGCCCCTGGAGCTATGGTTCAGGCGCTCAGGGGTTGGGCCCCTGGAGCTATGGTTCGGGCGCTCAGGGGTTGGGCCCCTGGAGCTGGGTTGGAGGGCCCCAGGGGTTGGGCCCCTGGAGCTGGTGTTGGGGCCCCCAGGGATTGGGCCCCTGGAGCTATGTTTCGGGCGCTCTGGGGTTGGGCCCCTGGAGCTGGTGTTGGGGACCCAGGTTTTAGGCCCGTGGAGCTATGGTTCAGGCACTCAGGGGTTGGACCCCTGGAGCTATGGTTCGGGCGCTCAGGGGTTGGTTCCCTGGAGCTAGGGTCGAGGGCCCCAGGGGTGGGGCCCCTGGAGCTGATGTTGGGGCCCCCAGGTTTTGAGTTCCTGGAGATTGTGTTGGGGCTCCCAGGGGTTGGGCCCCTGGGGCTGTGGTTGGGGCCCCCAAGGGTTGGGCCCCTGGAGCTGGTGTTGGGACCCTCAGGGATTAGGCCCCTGGAGCTATGGTTCTGGCGCTCAGGGATTGGGCCCCTGGAGCTGGTTTTGGGGACCCAGGGGTTGGGCTCCTGGAGCAGGTGCTGGGGCCCCAAGGGGTTGGGCCCCTGGAGCTGTGGTTGGGGCCCCCGGGGGTTAGGCCCCTGGAGTTATGGTTCCGGCGGTCAGGGGTTGGGCCCCTGGAGCTGGTGTTGGGGCCCCCAGGGGTTGGGCCCCTGGAGGTGGGGTTTGGGCCCCCAGGAGTCAGGCCCCTAGAGCTATGGTTCGGGCGCTCATGGGTTGGGACCCTGGAGCTGGTGTTGGGGCCCCAAGGGGTTGGGCCCCTGGAGCTGGTGAGGGGCCCCAGGGGTTAGGCCCCTGGAGCTATGGTTCTGGCGCTCAGGGGTTGGGCCCCTGGATCTGGGGTCGAGGGCACCAGTGGTTGGGCCCCTGGAGCTGGGGTTGGGGCCCCGGGGGTTACGCCTCTGGAGCTGGGGTTGGGCGTCTGGAGCTGGTGAGGGGCCCGAGGGGTTAGGCCCGTGGAGCTATGGTTCGGACTCTCAGGGTTTGGGCCCCTGGAGCTGGGGTCGAGGGCCCCAGGGGTTGGGCCCCTGGAGCTGGGGTTGGGCCCCAGGGGTTACGCCCCTGGAGCTGGGGTTGGGGCCCCCAGGGGTTAGGCCCCTGGAGCTATGGTTCGGGCGCTCAGGGGTTTGGCCCCTGGAGCTGGTGTTGGGGCCCCCAGGGGTTGGGCCCCTGGAGCTGGTGTTGGGGACCCAGGGGTTAGGCCCATGGAGCTATGGTTCAGGCGCTCAGTGGTTGGGCCCCTGGAGCTATGGTTCGGGCGCTCAGGGGTTGGGCCCCTGGAGCTGGGGTGGAGGGCTCCAGGGGTTGGGCCCCTGGAGCTGGTGTTGGGGCCCCCAGGGATTGGGCCCCTGGAGCTATGTTTTGGGCGCTCTGGGTTTGGGCCCCTGGAGCTGGTGTTGGGGACCCAGGTTTTAGGCCCGTGGAGCTATGGTTCAGGCACTCAGGGGTTGGACCCATGGAGCTATGGTTCGGGCGCTCAGGGGTTGGTTCCCTGGAGCTAGGGTCGAGGGCGCCAGGGGTGGGGCCGCTGGAGCTGGTATTGGGGCCCCCAGGTTTTGAGTTCCTGGAGATTGTGTTGGGGCTCGCAGGGGTTGGGCCCCTGGAGCTGTGGTTGGGGCCCCCAGGGTTTAGGCCCCTGGAGCTATGGTTCGGGCGCTGTGGGGTTGGGCCCCTGGAGCTGGTGTTGGGGCCCCCAGGTTTTCAGTTCCTGGAGATTGTGTTGGGGCTCGCAGGGGTTGGGCCCCTGGAGCTGTGGTTGGGGCCCCCAGGGGTTAGGCCCCTGGAGCTATGGTTCGGGCGCTCAGGGGTTGGGCCCCTGGAGCTGGTGTTGGGGCCCCCAGGGGTTGGGCCCCTGGAGATGGGGTTTGGGCCCCCAGGAGTTAGGCCCCTAGAGCTATGGTTCGGGCGCTCATGGGTTGGGCCCCTGGAGCTGGTGTTGGAGTCCCCAGGGGTTGGGCCCCTGTAGCTGGGGTTGGGGCCCCCGGGGGTTAGACCCCTGGAGCTATGGTTCGGGCGCTCAGGGGTTGGACCCCTGGAGCTGGTGTTGGGGCATCCAGGGGTTGGGCCCCTGGAGCTGGGGTTGGGGCCCCCGGGGGTTAGGCCCCTGGAGCTATGGTTCGGGCGCTCAGTGGTTGGGCCCCTGGAGCTGGGGTCGAGGGCCCCAGGGATTGGGCCCCTGGAGCTGGTGAGGGGCCCCAGAGGTTAGGCCCGTGGATCTATGGTTCGGACGCTCAGGGGTTGGGCCCCTGGAGCTGGGGTCGAGGGCCCCAGGGGTTGGGCCCCTGGAGCTGGGGTTGGGGCCCCGGGGGTTACGCCCCTGGAGCTGGGGTTGGGGCCCCCAGGGGTTTGGCCCCTGGAGCTATGGTTCAGGCGCTCAGGGGTTTGGCCCCTGGAGCTGGTGTTGGGGCCCCCAGGGGTTGGGCCCCTGGAACTATGGTTCGGGCTCTCTGGGGTTGGGCCCCTGGAGCTGGTGTTGAGGCATCCAGGGTTTGGGCCCCTGGAGCTGGGGTTGGGGCCCCCGGGGGTTAGGCCCCTGGAGCTATGGTTCGTTCGCTCAGGGGTTGGGCCCCTGGAGCTGGTGTTGGGGCCCTCAGGGATTAGGCCCCTGGAGCTATGGTTCTGGCGCTCAGGGATTGGGCCCCTGGAGCTGCTTTTGGGGCCCCTAGGGGTTGGGCTCCTGGAGCAGGTGTTTTGGCCCCCAGGGGTTGGGCCCCTGGAGCTGTGGTTTGGACCCCCGGGGGTTAGGCCCCTGGAGCTATGGTTTGGGCGCTCAGGGGTTGGGCCCCTGGAGCTGGTGTTGGGGCCCCCAGGGGTTGCGACCCTGGAGCTATGGTTAGGGCGCTCCGGGGTTCGGCTCCTGGAACTTGTGTTGGGGCCCCCAGGGGTTGGGCTCCTGGAGCTGGTGTTGGGGCCCCCAAGGGTTGGGCCCCTGAAGCTGGTGTTGGGGCCCCCAGGGGTTGTTCCCCTGGAGCTGGGGTTGGGGCCCCAGGGGTTAGACCCCTGGAACTGTGGTTTGGGCGCTCAGGGTTTGGGCCCCTGGAGCTGGTGGTGGGGCCCCCAGGGGTTGGGCCCCTGGAGCTGGGGTTGGGGCCCACAGGATTTAGGCCCCTGGAGCTATGGTTCGGGCTCTCAGGGGCTGGGTCCCTGGAGCTGGTGTTGGGGCCCCCAGGGGTTAGGCCCCTGGAGCTATGGTTCGGGCGCTCAGCGGTTGGGCCCCTGGAGCTGGGGTGGAGGGCCCCAGGGGTTGGGCCCCTGGAGCTAGTGTTGGGGCCCCCAGGGATTGGGCCCCTGGAGCTATGTTTCGGGCGCTCTGGGGTTGGGCCCCTGGAGCTAGTGTTGGGGCCCCAGGTGTTGGGCTCCTGGAGCTTTTGGAGCCCGCAGTGGTTGGGCCCCTGGAGCTGTGGTTGGGGCTCCCAGGGGTTAGGCCTCTGGAGCTATGGTTCGGGCGCTCAGGGGTTGGGCCCCTGGAGCTGGTGTTGGGGCCCACAGGGGTTCGGACCCTGGAGCTGGGGTTGGGGCCCCCGGGGGTTAGACCCCTGGAGCTATGGTTTGGGCGCTCAGGGGTTGGGCCCCTGGAGCTGGTGTTGGGGCCCCCAGGGGTTGGGCTCCTGGACCTGGTGGTGCCCGCAGGGGTTGGGCCCCTGGAGCTGTGGTTGGGGCCCCCAGGGGTTAGGCCCCTGGAGCTATGGTTCGGGCGCTCAGGGGTTGGGCCCCTGGAGCTGGGGTGGAGGGCCCCAGGGGTTGGGCCCCTGGAGCTAGTGTTGGGGCCCCCAGGGATTGGGCCCCTGGAGCTATGTTTCGGGCGCTCTGGGGTTGGGCCCCTGGAGCTAGTGTTGGGGCCCCAGGTGTTGGGCTCCTGGAGCTTTTGGAGCCCGCAGTGGTTGGGCCCCTGGAGCTGTGGTTGGGGCTCCCAGGGGTTAGGCCTCTGGAGCTATGGTTCGGGCGCTCAGGGGTTGGGCCCCTGGAGCTGGTGTTGGGGCCCACAGGGGTTCGGACCGTGGAGCTGGGGTTGGGGCCCCCGGGGGTTAGGCCCCTGGAGCTATGGTTTGGGCGCTCAGGGGCTGGGCCCCTGCAGCTAGTGTTGGGGCCCCAGGGGTTGGGCCCTTGGAGCTGGCGTGCGGGCCCCCAGGGAATAGGCCCCTAGAGCTATGGTTTGGGCACTCTGGGGTTGGGCCCCTGGAGCTGGTGTTGGGGTTCCCAGGGGTTGGGCCCCTGGAGCTGGTGTTGGGGCCCTCAGGGATTAGGCCCCTGGAGCTATGGTTCGGGCGCTCAGGGATTGAGCCCCTGGAGCTGGTTTTGGGGCCCCCAGGGGTTGGGCCCCTGGAGCTGGGATTGGGGCCTCCAGGGGTTAGGCCCCTGGAGCTTTGGTTCGAGCGCTCAGGGGTTGGGCCCCTGGAGCTTGTGTTGGGTCCCCAAGGGGTTTTGCCCCTGGAGCTGGTGTTGGGGACCCAGGGGTTAGGACCCTGGAGCTATGGTTCGGGCGCACAGGGGTTGGGCCCCTGGAGCTATAGTTCGGGCGCTCAGCGGTTGGGCCCCTGGAGCTGGTGGTGGGGCCCCCAGGGGTTGGGCCCCTGGAGCTGGGGTTGGGGCCCACAGGATTTAGGCCCCTGGAGCTATGGTTCGGGCTCTCAGGGGTTGGGCCCCTGGAGCTGGTGTTGGGGCCCCCAGGTTTTCAGTTCCTGGAGATTGTGTTGGGGCTCGCAGGGGTTGGGCCCCTGGAGCTGTGGTTGGGGCCCCCAGGGGTTAGGCCCCTGGAGCTATGGTTCGGGCACTCAGGGGTTGGGCCCCTGGAGCTGGTGTTGGGGCCCCCAGGGGTTGGGCCCCTGGAGATGGGGTTTGGGCCCCCAGGAGTTAGGCCCCTAGAGCTATGGTTCGGGCGCTCATGGGTTGGGCCCCTGGAGCTGGTGTTGGAGTCCCCAGGGGTTGGGCCCCTGTAGCTGGGGTTGGGGCCCCCGGGGGTTAGACCCCTGGAGCTATGGTTCGGGCGCTCAGGGGTTGGACCCCTGGAGCTGGTGTTGGGGCATCCAGGGGTTGGGCCCCTGGAGCTGGGGTTGGGGCCCCCGGGGGTTAGGCCCCTGGAGCTATGGTTCGGGCGCTCAGTGGTTGGGCCCCTGGAGCTGGGGTCGAGGGCCCCAGGGATTGGGCCCCTGGAGCTGGTGAGGGGCCCCAGAGGTTAGGCCCGTGGAGCTATGGTTCGGACGCTCAGGGGTTGGGCCCCTGGAGCTGGGGTCGAGGGCCCCAGGGGTTGGGCCCCTGGAGCTGGGGTTGGGGCCCCGGGGGTTACGCCCCTGGAGCTGGGGTTGGGGCCCCCAGGGGTTTGGCCCCTGGAGCTATGGTTCAGGCGCTCAGGGGTTTGGCCCCTGGAGCTGGTGTTGGGGCCCCCAGGGGTTGGGCCCCTGGAACTATGGTTCGGGCTCTCTGGGGTTGGGCCCCTGGAGCTGGTGTTGAGGCATCCAGGGTTTGGGCCCCTGGAGCTGGGGTTGGGGCCCCCGGGGGTTAGGCCCCTGGAGCTATGGTTCGTTCGCTCAGGGGTTGGGCCCCTGGAGCTGGTGTTGGGGCCCTCAGGGATTAGGCCCCTGGAGCTATGGTTCTGGCGCTCAGGGATTGGGCCCCTGGAGCTGCTTTTGGGGCCCCTAGGGGTTGGGCTCCTGGAGCAGGTGTTTTGGCCCCCAGGGGTTGGGCCCCTGGAGCTGTGGTTTGGACCCCCGGGGGTTAGGCCCCTGGAGCTATGGTTTGGGCGCTCAGGGGTTGGGCCCCTGGAGCTGGTGTTGGGGCCCCCAGGGGTTGCGACCCTGGAGCTATGGTTAGGGCGCTCCGGGGTTCGGCTCCTGGAACTTGTGTTGGGGCCCCCAGGGGTTGGGCTCCTGGAGCTGGTGTTGGGGCCCCCAAGGGTTGGGCCCCTGAAGCTGGTGTTGGGGCCCCCAGGGGTTGTTCCCCTGGAGCTGGGGTTGGGGCCCCAGGGGTTAGACCCCTGGAACTGTGGTTTGGGCGCTCAGGGTTTGGGCCCCTGGAGCTGGTGGTGGGTCCCCCAGGGGTTGGGCCCCTGGAGCTGGGGTTGGGGCCCACAGGATTTAGGCCCCTGGAGCTATGGTTCGGGCTCTCAGGGGCTGGGTCCCTGGAGCTGGTGTTGGGGCCCCCAGGGGTTAGGCCCCTGGAGCTATGGTTCGGGCGCTCAGCGGTTGGGCCCCTGGAGCTGGGGTGGAGGGCCCCAGGGGTTGGGCCCCTGGAGCTAGTGTTGGGGCCCCCAGGGATTGGGCCCCTGGAGCTATGTTTCGGGCGCTCTGGGGTTGGGCCCCTGGAGCTAGTGTTGGGGCCCCAGGTGTTGGGCTCCTGGAGCTTTTGGAGCCCGCAGTGGTTGGGCCCCTGGAGCTGTGGTTGGGGCTCCCAGGGGTTAGGCCTCTGGAGCTATGGTTCGGGCGCTCAGCGGTTGGGCCCCTGGAGCTGGTGTTGGGGTCCACAGGGGTTCGGACCCTGGAGCTGGGGTTGGGGCCCCCGGGGGTTAGACCCCTGGAGCTATGGTTTGGGCGCTCAGGGGTTGGGCCCCTGGAGCTGGTGTTGGGGCCCCCAGGGGTTGGGCTCCTGGACCTGGTGGTGACCGCAGGGGTTGGGCCCCTGGAGCGGTGGTTGGGGCCCCCAGGGGTTAGGCCCCTGGAGCTATGGTTCGGGCGCTCAGCGGTTGGGCCCCTGGAGCTGGGGTGGAGGGCCCCAGGGGTTGGGCCCCTGGAGCTAGTGTTGGGGCCCCCAGGGATTGGGCCCCTGGAGCTATGTTTCGGGCGCTCTGGGGTTGGGCCCCTGGAGCTAGTGTTGGGGCCCCAGGTGTTGGGCTCCTGGAGCTTTTGGAGCCCGCAGTGGTTGGGCCCCTGGAGCTGTGGTTGGGGCTCCCAGGGGTTAGGCCTCTGGAGCTATGGTTCGGGCGCTCAGGGGTTGGGCCCCTGGAGCTGGTGTTGGGGCCCACAGGGGTTCGGACCGTGGAGCTGGGGTTGGGGCCCCCGGGGGTTAGGCCCCTGGAGCTATGGTTTGGGCGCTCAGGGGCTGGGCCCCTGCAGCTGGTGTTGGGGCCCCAGGGGTTGGGCCCTTGGAGCTGGCGTGCGGGCCCCCAGGGAATAGGCCCCTAGAGCTATGGTTTGGGCACTCTGGGGTTGGGCCCCTGGAGCTGGTGTTGGGGCTCCCAGGGGTTGGGCCCCTGGAGCTGGTGTTGGGGCCCTCAGGGATTAGGCCCCTGGAGCTATGGTTCGGGCGCTCAGGGATTGAGCCCCTGGAGCTGGTTTTGGGGCCCCCAGGGGTTGGGCCCCTGGAGCTGGGATTGGGGCCTCCAGGGGTTAGGCCCCTGGAGCTTTGGTTCGAGCGCTCAGGGGTTGGGCCCCTGGAGCTTGTGTTGGGTCCCCAAGGGGTTTTGCCCCTGGAGCTGGTGTTGGGGACCCAGGGGTTAGGCCCCTGGAGCTATGGTTTGGGCGCTCAGGGGTTGGGCCCCTGGAGCTGGTGTTGGGGCCCCCAGGGGTTGCGACCCTGGAGCTATGGTTAGGGCGCTCCGGGGTTCGGCTCCTGGAACTTGTGTTGGGGCCCCCAGGGGTTGGGCTCCTGGAGCTGGTGTTGGGGCCCCCAAGGGTTGGGCCCCTGAAGCTGGTGTTGGGGCCCCCAGGGGTTGTTCCCCTGGAGCTGGGGTTGGGGCCCCAGGGGTTAGACCCCTGGAACTGTGGTTTGGGCGCTCAGGGTTTGGGCCCCTGGAGCTGGTGGTGGGGCCCCCAGGGGTTGGGCCCCTGGAGCTGGGGTTGGGGCCCACAGGATTTAGGCCCCTGGAGCTATGGTTCGGGCTCTCAGGGGCTGGGTCCCTGGAGCTGGTGTTGGGGCCCCCAGGGGTTAGGCCCCTGGAGCTATGGTTCGGGCGCTCAGCGGTTGGGCCCCTGGAGCTGGGGTGGAGGGCCCCAGGGGTTGGGCCCCTGGAGCTAGTGTTGGGGCCCCCAGGGATTGGGCCCCTGGAGCTATGTTTCGGGCGCTCTGGGGTTGGGCCCCTGGAGCTAGTGTTGGGGCCCCAGGTGTTGGGCTCCTGGAGCTGGTGGAGCCCGCAGTGGTTGGGCCCCTGGAGCTGTGGTTGGGGCTCCCAGGGGTTAGGCCTCTGGAGCTATGGTTCGGGCGCTCAGGGGTTGGGCCCCTGGAGCTGGTGTTGGGGCCCACAGGGGTTCGGACCCTGGAGCTGGGGTTGGGGCCCCCGGGGGTTAGACCCCTGGAGCTATGGTTTGGGCGCTCAGGGGTTGGGCCCCTGGAGCTGGTGTTGGGGCCCCCAGGGGTTGGGCTCCTGGACCTGGTGGTGCCCGCAGGGGTTGGGCCCCTGGAGCTGTGGTTGGGGCCCCCAGGGGTTAGGCCCCTGGAGCTATGGTTCGGGCGCTCAGCGGTTGGGCCCCTGGAGCTGGGGTGGAGGGCCCCAGGGGTTGGGCCCCTGGAGCTAGTGTTGGGGCCCCCAGGGATTGGGCCCCTGGAGCTATGTTTCGGGCGCTCTGGGGTTGGGCCCCTGGAGCTAGTGTTGGGGCCCCAGGTGTTGGGCTCCTGGAGCTTTTGGAGCCCGCAGTGGTTGGGCCCCTGGAGCTGTGGTTGGGGCTCCCAGGGGTTAGGCCTCTGGAGCTATGGTTCGGGCGCTCAGGGGTTGGGCCCCTGGAGCTGGTGTTGGGGCCCACAGGGGTTCGGACCGTGGAGCTGGGGTTGGGGCCCCCGGGGGTTAGGCCCCTGGAGCTATGGTTTGGGCGCTCAGGGGCTGGGCCCCTGCAGCTGGTGTTGGGGCCCCAGGGGTTGGGCCCTTGGAGCTGGCGTGCGGGCCCCCAGGGAATAGGCCCCTAGAGCTATGGTTTGGGCACTCTGGGGTTGGGCCCCTGGAGCTGGTGTTGGGGCTCCCAGGGGTTGGGCCCCTGGAGCTGGTGTTGGGGCCCTCAGGGATTAGGCCCCTGGAGCTATGGTTCGGGCGCTCAGGGATTGAGCCCCTGGAGCTGGTTTTGGGGCCCCCAGGGGTTGGGCCCCTGGAGCTGGGATTGGGGCCTCCAGGGGTTAGGCCCCTGGAGCTTTGGTTCGAGCGCTCAGGGGTTGGGCCCCTGGAGCTTGTGTTGGGTCCCCAAGGGGTTTTGCCCCTGGAGCTGGTGTTGGGGACCCAGGGGTTAGGACCCTGGAGCTATGGTTCGGGCGCACAGGGGTTGGGCCCCTGGAGCTATAGTTCGGGCGCTCAGCGGTTGGGCCCCTGGAGCTGGTGGTGGGGCCCCCAGGGGTTGGGCCCCTGGAGCTGGGGTTGGGGCCCACAGGATTTAGGCCCCTGGAGCTATGGTTCGGGCTCTCAGGGGTTGGGCCCCTGGAGCTGGTGTTGGGGCCCCAGGGGCTGGGCCCCTGCAGCTAGTGTTGGGGCCCCACGGGTTAGACCCCTCGAGCTATGGTTCGGGCGGTCAGGGGTTGGGCCCCTGGAACTATGGTTCGGGCACTCAGGGGTTGGGCCCCTGGAGCTGGTGTTGGGGCCCCCAGGGGTTAGGCCCCTGGAGCTATGGTTCTGGCGCTCAGGGGTTGGGCCGCTGGAGCTGGTGTTGGGGCCCCTGACCTAATGTCACCCCTTGCTCTGCCATCCCCCACACAGACAGTCCCAACTCCATCACAGTAATGCCCAGACATTTCACGCATGGAGCAACAGTAGCACTGTGTGGCCATGCAGGGTAATGCCCAGAGCATTTATTGCATGGAGCAAGAGTGACACCGTGTGGCCACATAGGGTAGTGCACAGAGCATTTCCCCGCATGGAGCTATGGTTCGGGAGCTCTGGGGTTGGGCCCCTGTAGCTGGTGTTGGGACTCCCAGGGGTTGGGCCCCTGGAGCTGGTGTTGGGGCCCCAGGGGTTAAGCCCCTTGCGCTATGGTTCGGGCGCTCAGGGGTTGGGCCCTTGGAGCTGGCGTGCGGGCCCCCAGGGAATAGGCCCCTAGAGCTATGGTGTGGGCACTCTGGGGTTGGGCCCCTGGAGCTGGTGTTGGGGCTCCCAGGGGTTGGGCCCCTGGAGCTGGTGTTGGGGCCCTCAGGGATTAGGCCCCTGGAGCTATGGTTCTGGCGCTCAGGGATTGGGCCCCTGGAGCTGGTGGTGGGGCCCCCAGGGGTTGGGACCCTGGAGCTGGTGTTGGGGCCCACAGGATTTAGGCCCCTGGAGCTATGGTTCGGGCGCTCAGGGGTTGGGTCCCTAGAGTTGGTGTTGGGGCCTCAGGGGCTGGGCCCCTGCAGCTAGTGTTGGGGCCCCAGGGGTTAGACCCCTGGAGCTATGGTTCGGGGGCTCAGGGTTTGGGCCCCTGGAGCTTTTGGTGAGGCCCCCAGGTTTTGGGGCCCTGGAGCTGGGGTTGGGGCTCCAGGGGCTGGGCCCCTGCAGCTAGTGTTGGGGCCCCAGGTGTTAGACCCCTGGAGCTATGGTTCGGGCGCACAGGGGTTGGGCCCCTGGAGCTATAGTTCGGGCGCTCAGCGGTTGGGCCCCTGGAGCTGGGGTGGACGGCCCCAGGGGTTGGGCCCCTGGAGCTAGTGTTGGGGCCCCAAGGGATTGGGCCCCTGGAGCTGGTGGTGCCCGCAGGGGTTGGGCCCCTGGAGCTGGTGTTGGGGCCCACAGGGGTTCGGACCCTGGAGCTGGGGTTGGGGCCCCCTGGGGTTAGGCCCCTGGAGCTATGGTTTGGGTGCTCAGGGGTTGGGCCACTGGAGCTGGTGTTGGGGCCCCCAGGGGTTGGGCCCCTGGAGCTGGTGTTGGGGCCCCCAGGGGTTGGGCCCCTGAAGCTGGTGTTGGGGCCCCGAGGGTTTGGGCCCCTGGAGCTGGGGTTGGGGCCCTCGGGGGTTAGGCCTCTGCAGCTATGGTGCGGGCGCTCAGGGGTTGGGCCCCTGTAGCTGGTGTTTGGACCCCAAGGGGTTGGGCCCCTGGAGCTGGGATTGGGGCCTCCAGGGGTTAGGCCCCTGGAGCTTTGGTTCGGGCACTCAGGGGTTGGGCCCCTGGAGCTATAGATCGGGCGCTCAGCGGTTGTGCCCCTGGAGCTATAGTTCGGGCGCTCAGCGGTTGGTTCTCTGGAGCTGGGGTGGAGGGCCCCAGGGGTTGGGCCCCTGGATCTAGTGTTGGGGCCCCCAGGGATTGGGCCCCTGGAGCTATGTTTCGGGCGCTCTGGGGTTGGGCTGCTGGAGCTAGTGTTGGGGCCCCCAGGGGTTCGGCCTCTGGAGCTATGGTTCGGACGCTCAGGGGTTGGGCCCCTGGAGCTGGTGTTGGGGTCCCTAGAGGTTGGGCCCCTGGAGCTATGGTTAGGGCGCTCCGGGGTTCGGCCCCTGGAACTTGTGTTGGGGCCCCCATGGGTTGGGCTCCTGGAGCTGGTGTTGGGGCCCCCAGGGTTTGGGCCCCTGAAGCTGGTGTTCGGGCCCCCAGGGGTTGGGCCCCTTGAGCTGGGGTTGGGGCCCTCGGGGGTTAGGCCTCTGCAGCTATGGTTCGGGCGCTCAGCGGTTGGGCCCCTGGAACTTGGGTCGAGGGCCCCAGGGGTTGGGCCCCTGGAGCTGGGGTTGGGGCCCCGTGGGTTACGCCCCTGGAGCTGGGGTTGGGGCCCCCAGGGGTTAGGCCCCTGGAGCTATGGTTCAGGCGCTCAGGGATTGGGCCCCTGGAGCTGGATTTGGAGCCCCCAGGGGTTGGGCTCCTAGAGCAGATGTTGGGGCCCCCAGGGGTTTGGCCCCTGGAGCTGGTGTTGGTTCCCTCAGGTATTAGGCCCCTGGAGCTATGGTTCAGGCGCTCAGGGATTGGGCCCCTGGAGCTGGTTCTGGGGCCCCCAGGGGTTGGGCTCCTGGAGCAGGTGTTGGGGCCCCCAGGGGTTGGGCCCCTGGAGCTGTGGTTGGGGCCCCCGGGGGTTAGGCCCCTGGAGCTATGGTTCGGGCGCTCAGGGGTTGGGCCCCTGTAGCTGGTGTTTGGACCCCCAGGGGTTGGGCCCCTGGAGCTGGGGTTCAGGCACCCGGGGGTTAGGCCCCTGGAGCTATGGTTCGGGCGCTCAGGGATTGAGCCCCTGGAGCTGGTTTTGGAGCCCCCAGGGGTTGGGCCCCTGGAGCTGGGATTGGGGCCTCCAGGGGTTAGGCCCCTGGAGCTTTTGTTCGGGCGCTCAGGGGTTGGGCCCCTGGAGCTTGTGTTGGGTCCCCAAGGGGTTTTGCCCCTGGAGCTGGTGTTGGGGACCCAGGGGTTAGGCCTCTGGAGCTATGGTTCGGGCGCAGAGGGGTTGGGCCCCTGGAGCTATTGTTCGGGCGCTCAGCGGTTTGGCTCCTGGAGCTGGGGTGGAGGGCCCCAGGGGTTGGGCCCCTGGAGCTAGTGTTGGGGCCCCCAGGGATTGGGCCCCTGGAGCTATGTTTCGGGCGCTCTGGGGTTGGGCCCCTGGAGCTTGTGTTGGGTCCCCAAGGGGTTTTGTCGCTGGAGCTGGTGTTGGGGACCCAGGGGTTAGGACCCTGGAGCTATGGTTCGGGCGCACAGGGGTTGGGCCCCTGGAGCTATAGTTCGGGCGCTCAGCAGTTGGGCCCCTGGAGCTGGTGGTGGGGCCCCCAGGGTTTGGGCCCCTGGAGCTGGGGTTGGGGCCCACAGGATTTAGGCCCCTGGAGCTATGGTTCGGGCTCTCAGGGGTTGGGCCCCTGGAGCTGGTGTTGGGGCCCCAGGGGCTGGGCCCCTGCAGCTAGTGTTGGGGCCCCAGGGGTTAGACCCCTGGAACTTTGGTTCGGGCGATCAGGGGTTTGGCCCCTGGAACTATGGTTCGGGCACTCAGGGGTTGGGCCCCTGGAGCTGGTGTTGGGGCCCCCAGGGGTTAGGCCCCTCGAGCTATGGTTCTGGCGCTCAGGGGTTGGGCTGCTGGAGCTGGTGTTGGGGCCCCTGACCTAATGTCACCCCTTGCTCTGCCATCCCCCACACAGACAGTCCCGACTCCATCACAGTAATGCCCAGACATTTCACGCATGGAGTAACAGTAACACTGTGTGGCCATGCAGGGTAATGCCCAGGGCATTTATTGCATGGAGCAAGAGTGACACCATGTGGCCACATATTGTAGTCCACAGAGCATTTCCCCGCATGGAGCTATGGTTCGGGAGCTCTGGGGTTGGGCCCCTGTAGCTGGTGTTGGGACTCCCAGGGGTTGGGCCCCTGGAGCTGGTGTTGGGGCCCCAGGGGTTAAGCCCCTTGCGCTATGGTTCGGGCGCTCAGGGGTTGGGCCCTTGGAGCTGGCGTGCGGGCCCCCAGGGAATAGGCCCCTAGAGCTATGGTTTGGGCACTCTGGGGTTGGGCCCCTGGAGCTGGTGTTGGGGCTCCCAGGGGTTGGGCCCCTGGAGCTGGTGTTGGGGCCCTCAGGGATTAGGCCCCTGGAGCTATGGTTCTGGCGCTCAGGGATTGGGCCCCTGGAGCTGGTTTTGGGGCCCACAGGGGTTGGGCTCCTGGAGCAGGTGTTGGGGCCCCCAGGGGTTGAGCCCCTGGAGCTGAGGTTGGGGCCCCCGGGGGTTAGGCCCCTGGAGCTATGGTTCGGGCGCTCAGGGGTTGCGCCCCTGTAGCTGGTGTTTGGACCCCCAGGGGTTGGGCCCCTGGAGCTGGGGTTCGGGACCCCGGGGGTTAGGCCCCTGGAGCTATGGTTCGGGCGCTCAGGGATTGAGCCACTGGAGCTGGTTTTGGAGCCCCCAGGGGTTGGGCCCCTGGAGCTGGGATTGGGGCCTCCAGGGGTTAGGCCCCTGGAGCTTTGGTTCGGGCGCTCAGGGGTTGGGCCCCTGGAGCTTGTGTTGGGTCCCCAAGGGGTTTTGCCCCTGGAGCTGGTGTTGGGGACCCAGGGGTTAGGCCTCTGGAGCTATGGTTCGGGCGCAGAGGGGTTGGGCCCCTGGAGCTATAGTTCGGGCGCTCAGCGGTTTGGCTCCTGGAGCTGGGGTGGAGGGCCCAAGGGGTTGGGCCCCTGGAGCTAGTGTTGGGGCCCCCAGGGATTGGGCCCCTGGAGCTATGTTTCGGGCGCTCTGGGGTTGGGCCCCTGGAGCTTGTGTTGGGTCCCCAAGGGGTTTTGTCGCTGGAGCTGGTGTTGGGGACCCAGGGGTTAGGACCCTGGAGCTATGGTTCGGGCGCACAGGGGTTGGGCCCCTGGAGCTATAGTTCGGGCGCTCAGCAGTTGGGCCCCTGGAGCTGGTGGTGGGGCCCCCAGGGTTTGGGCCTCTGGAGCTGGGGTTGGGGCCCACAGGATTTAGGCCCCTGGAGCTATGGTTCGGGCTCTCAGGGGTTGGGCCCCTGGAGCTGGTGTTGGGGCCCCAGGGGCTGGGCCCCTGCAGCTAGTGTTGGGGCCCCAGGGGTTAGACCCCTGGAACTATGGTTCGGGCGATCAGGGGTTGGGCCCCTGGAACTATGGTTCGGGCACTCAGGGGTTGGGCCCCTGGAGCTGGTGTTGGGGCCCCCAGGGGTTAGGCCCCTCGAGCTATGGTTCTGGCGCTCAGGGGTTGGGCTGCTGGAGCTGGTGTTGGGGCCCCTGACCTAATGTCACCCCTTGCTCTGCCATCCCCCACACAGACAGTCCCGACTCCATCACAGTAATGCCCAGACATTTCACGCATGGAGTAACAGTAACACTGTGTGGCCATGCAGGGTAATGCCCAGGGCATTTATTGCATGGAGCAAGAGTGACACCATGTGGCCACATATTGTAGTCCACAGAGCATTTCCCCGCATGGAGCTATGGTTCGGGAGCTCTGGGGTTGGGCCCCTGTAGCTGGTGTTGGGACTCCCAGGGGTTGGGCCCCTGGAGCTGGTGTTGGGGCCCCAGGGGTTAAGCCCCTTGCGCTATGGTTCGGGCGCTCAGGGGTTGGGCCCTTGGAGCTGGCGTGCGGGCCCCCAGGGAATAGGCCCCTAGAGCTATGGTTTGGGCACTCTGGGGTTGGGCCCCTGGAGCTGGTGTTGGGGCTCCCAGGGGTTGGGCCCCTGGAGCTGGTGTTGGGGCCCTCAGGGATTAGGCCCCTGGAGCTATGGTTCTGGCGCTCAGGGATTGGGCCCCTGGAGCTGGTTTTGGGGCCCACAGGGGTTGGGCTCCTGGAGCAGGTGTTGGGGCCCCCAGGGGTTGAGCCCCTGGAGCTGAGGTTGGGGCCCCCGGGGGTTAGGCCCCTGGAGCTATGGTTCGGGCGCTCAGGGGTTGCGCCCCTGTAGCTGGTGTTTGGACCCCCAGGGGTTGGGCCCCTGGAGCTGGGGTTCGGGACCCCGGGGGTTAGGCCCCTGGAGCTATGGTTCGGGCGCTCAGGGATTGAGCCCCTGGAGCTGGTTTTGGGGCCCCCAGGGGTTGGGCCCCTGGAGCTGGGATTGGAGCCTCCAGGGGTTAGGCCCCTGGAACTTTGGTTCCGGCGCTCAGGGGTTGGGCCCCTGGAGCTTGTGTTGGGTCCCCAAAGGGTTTTGCCCCTGGAGCTGGTGTTGGGGACCCAGGGGTTAGGCTTCTGGAGCTATGGTTCGGGCGCACAGGGGTTGGGCCCCTGGAGCTATAGTTCGGGCGCTCAGCGGTTGGGCCCCTGGAGCTGGGGTGGAGGGCCCCAGGGGTTGGGCCCCTGGAGCTAGTGTTGGGGCCCCCAGGGATTGGGCCCCTGGAGCTATGTTTCGGGCGCTCTGGGGTTGGGCCCCTGGAGCTAGTGTTGGGGCCCCAGGTGTTGGGCTCCTGGAGCTGGTGGAGCCCGCAGTGGTTGGGCCCCTGGAGCTGTGGTTGGGGCTCCCAGGGGTTAATCCTCTGGAGCTATGTTTCGGGCGCTCAGGGGTTGGGACCCTGGAGCTGGTGTTGGGGCCCACAGGGGTTTGGACCCTGGAGCTGGGGTTGGGGCCCCCGGGGGTTAGGCCCCTGGAGCTATGGTTTGGGCGCTCAGGGGTTCGGCCCCTGGAGCTGGTGTTGGGGCCCACAGGGGTTGGGCTCCTGGAGCTATGTTTCGGGCACTCTGGGGTTGGACCCCTGGAGCTAGTGTTGGGGCCCCCAGGGGTTGGGCTCCTGGAGCTGGTGGTGCCCGCAGGGGTTGGGCCCCTGGAGCTGGTGTTGGGGCCCCCAGGGGTTGGGCCCCTGGAGCTATGGTTAGGGCGCTCCGGGGTTCGGCCCCTGGAACTTGTGTTTGGGCCCCCAGGGATTGGGCTCCTGGAGCTGGTGTTGGGGCCCCCAGGGGTTGGGCCCCTGAAGCTGGTGTTGGGGCCCCGAGGGGTTGGGCCCCTGGAGCTGGGGTTGGGGCCTTCGGGGGTTAGGCCTCTGCAGCTATGGTTCGGCGCTCAGGGGTTGGGCCCCTGTAGCTGGTGTTTGGACCCCCAGGGGTTGGGCCCCTGGAGCTGGGGTTCGGGCCCCCGGGGGTTAGGCCCCTGGAGCTATGGTTCGGCCGCTCAGGGATTGAGCCCCTGGAGCTGGTTTTAGAGCCCCCAGGGGTTGGGCCCCTGGAGCTGGGATTGGGGCCTCCAGGGGTTAGGCCCCTGGAGCTTTGGTTCGGGCGCTCAGGGGTTGGGCCCCTGGAGCTATAGTTCGGGCGCTCAGCGGTTGTGCCCGTGGAGCTATAGTTCGGGCCCTCAGCGGTAGGGCCCCTGGAGCTGGGGTGGAGGGCCCCAGGGGTTGGGCCCCTGGAGCTAGTGTTGGGGCCCCCAGGGATTGGGCCCCTGGAGCTATGTTTCGGGCGCTCTGGGGTTGGGCTCCTGGAGCTAGTGTTGGGGCCCCCAGGGGTTGGGCTCCTGGACTTGGTGGTGCTCGCAGGGGTTGGGCCCCTGGAGCTGTGGTTGGGGCTCCCAGGGGTTCGGCCTCTGGAGCTATGGTTTGGGCGCTCAGGGGTTGGGCCCCTGGAGCTGGTGTTGGGGTCCCTAGAGGTTGGGTCCCTGGAGCTATGGTTAGGGCGCTCCGGGGTTCGGCCCCTGGAACTTGTGTTGGGGCCCCCAGGGGTTGGGCTCCTGGAGCTGGTGTTGGGGCCCCCAGGGGTTGGGCCCCTGAAGCTGGTGTTCGGGCCCCCAGGGGTTGGGCCCCTTGAGCTGGGGTTGGGGCCCTCGGGGGTTAGGCCTCTGCAGCTATGGTTCGGGCGCTCAGGGGTTGGGCCCCTGGAACTTGGGTCGAGGGCCCCAGGGGTTGGGCCCCTGGAGCTGGGGTTTGGGCTCCGTGGGTTACGCCCCTGGAGCTGGGGTTGGGGCCCTCAGGGGTTAGGCCCCT